>NW_027069762.1:549440-690286 GCF_002906115.3 Quercus suber | reverse complement strand
CCCATGGAAAGTGTTCGTAGACGGCGCTTCGAGCTCCATGGGTGCCGGCTCAGGGGTCGTTATAGTCACCCCAGAAGGAATACGACTCGAACACTCGTTTAGATTGGGTTTCAGGGCATCCAACAACGAGGCAGAATACGAGGCTTTCCTGGCCGGACTGAGGGCAGCTTCAAGCCTGGGGGCTCGGGAGATTGAGCTGTATTCGGATTCACGTCTGGTGGTTAATCAGGTGCAGGGCAGTTTTGAAGCCCGAGATCCCCGGATGAAAGCGTACCTAGAACAAGCGAGGCTAGTTATGGCCGGCTTCAACACGGTGAAAGTTTTCCACATAGCCCGAACACAGAACAGACATGCTAACTCCCTCGCCACGCTGGCGTCGTCAGTAACTGAAGAGATACCATGGCAAATCAAAGTGGAGCTCATTTCAGAGCCAAGCGTCAGAGTAATGAGGGACTTGGGAACTATAGGGATCAGTGTCACGGCAATCGTTGCCCCTACGCCGTGCTGGATCAACCCCATTATCGACTTTTTGGCTGACGACCGACTGCCGAGTGACGAGAAGGAAGGCATCAAGATCCGTAGGATGGCTCCTCGGTATTGGTTGGCAGAAGACCGGACTTTATACCGAAGGTCCTTCGGAGGGCCGTACCTCTTGTGCTTACGCCCTGAGAAGGTGGGCGAGCTCTTGGCGAAACTCCACTCTGGGGTGTGCGGCGGCCATGTCGGAGGACGGTCACTGGCACACCGAGCAATGACTCAGGGGTTTTGGTGGCCTCAGATGCAGAAGGATGCCGCCGAGTATGTACTCAAGTGTGAACAGTGTCAGAAGCACGCCCCTTTGATCCACCAGCCTGCGGGCAACCTGAGCCCGATCAGTAGCCCTTGGCCTTTTGCGCAATGGGGGCTGGACATCATCGGCCCATTCCCCCGGGCAACGGGGGGACGAAAGTTCGTTTTGGTGGCCATCGACTATTTTACCAAGTGGGCGGAGGCGGAAGCTTTGGCCAACATACAAGACGTGGAAGTAAAGAAATTCGTATGGAAAAATATCATCACCAGGTTTGGGGTGCCGAACACTATCATATCGGACAACGGGCTACAGTTTGATAGCCGGGCGTTCCGAGACTTTTGCAGTGGTCTCGGTATCAAGAACAGGTACTCGACTCCTGCTTACCCACAGGGCAACGGTCAGGCTGAGGCCGTGAATAAGGTAATTGTGGGAGGGCTGAAGAAAAGGCTGGAAGGCGCGAAGGGAAACTGGGCCGAGGAACTTCCAAGAGTCTTGTGGGCATACCGCACCACCCCTAGATGGTCCACCGGGGAGACCCCTTTCTCTCTAACGTACGGAGCGGAAGCCGTGATCCCTACCGAGGTGAATCTGTGTAGTGCGCGTGTAGCTCCGTTCGATCTAGCCAAAAACGACGAAATGATGGTAGAGTGCTTGGACAAGATGGAGGAATGCCGCGAAATGGCGACGATACGGCTTGTGGAATACCAGCAGAAGCTCGCCCAGAGATACAACTGAGGCGTGAGAACGAGGGAGTTTATCGCCGAAGATTTGGTCCTCAGAAGAGCCGTAGGCAACATGCGGGACACTGGTGCCGGGAAATTGGCACAGACATGGGAGGGACCCTACAGGGTCACTTCAGTGGCCGGCGTAGGGGCTTACTTCTTGGAAGACCTAGACGAGAGACAGCTGCCCCGGCCGTGGAACGTCCATAATCTAAAGAAGTACTACCATTAATGGGCGGTACGCCGAGCATAAAGTTCACCGCACCCTGTTGTATATGTTTTGTTAGTTGTGCTAAGGATATTTCTCATACAGATCTGCACCTTTCTAACCCTGACCCTCGGTTCGATCCTATCACCGAGCAGGTGGAAACCTAGGCCTTTCTATACTAAGGACAGAAACCTGACTCTCGGTTCGATCCCTATCACCGAGCAGGTGGAAACCTAGGCCTTTCTATACTAAGGACAGAAACCTGACTCTCGGTTCGATCCCTATCACCGAGCAAGTGGAAACCTAGGCCTTTCTATCCTAAGGACAGAAACCTGACCCTTGGTTCGATCCCTATCACCGAGCAGGTGGAAACCTAAACCTTTTTGTTCTAAGGACAGAAACCTAACCCTCGATTCAATCCCTATCACCGAGCAGGTGGAAACCTAAACTTTTTTTACAGAAACCTGACCCTCGGTTCGATCCCTATCACCGAGCAGGTGGAAACCTAAACCTTGTTTGTTCTAAGGACAGAAACCTGACCCTCGGTTCGATCCCTATCACCGAGCAGGTGGAAACCTAAACCTTTTTGTTCTAAGGACAGAAATCTGGCCCTCGGTTCGATTCCTGTTACCGAACAGGTGGAAACTCTAGCCTTTTGGTTCTAATGACCGATACCCGACCCTCGGTTCGATCCCTATCACCGAGCGGGTGGAAACCTTAGGAGTTCCGAGGACAGATGTCTGACCCTCGGTTCGATACTGCCACCGAGCAGGTGGAAGCATAGCCATGGTCGGACACATCACAATAAAAAGGCAACTGACAAAAGTTCATTACTCAGCAAATACGAAAGAACAATACGATAAGGCATTCATAAAACATAAAACTTAAAATTAGCGTTTTTGCCAAAACCCGGCATAAAGCATAAAACTTAAAATTATCCCGTCACCACAACCCGGTGACATAGGCAATTCCGCTCACCAAAATTCTTAAGAAAAGGAAAAATAAAAAAAGGGTTGGTTTTCAACTATCAGATGTCTGCCACATGTGCGGAGGATGCGTCCTCTTGAGAGCGTTGGTCGGCGTGAGAAGTTGGCGGCTGGATGTCCTCCCTGGTTTGGTCCCCGACATGGGGGTGGCTGGTTCCCTCCATATCAATCGGCACTGCATGAGAGTCGATGGCATTCACCAGTTCCCTCATGCTAGAGGTCTCTTCTTCATCAATGACAAGGGGTGCGGGATTCTCGGTCTGAGGGATGCTCGGGAAAGGGATCTTGTTGCGATCCCTCAACGGAGAATCCTCGGGAATCCCCAAGGCTTGTAGAATGGCGAACCAGCCTTCCTCATATCCGAGCCTGTGGGCCTAGCGAATGACCGGTTCTGCCGAATTCCCGGCATCCGCGAACCCCTCGTTATACCACTTGTTTTCACAAGCCTCCAGCGCCGCCTTTAAGTCGGCCAGTTGCCCTTCCAGCATGGTGTTCAAGCTCTGGGCCTCCGCCAATTTAAGCTCGGTGCCGCCCAGTTGCCGTTCCAGCTCCTCGGATTTCCTTTCGGCAAGAGCCTGGGCCTTTACGGCTGTGGCAATTTTATTCTCTGCCTCCTCAGCTATTATCGACTTCTCCCTCGCCATGGCCTCAGCTACATCCTTCAGAGCCTTCTCCCGCTCAACCTCCTCGGCCAGCTCCTTCATCCTCCCGTCCACGACATACGACATTTACGCAGCCTGACCACACAACATTCACTTTGTGAGGAAAAATGGAAAGTACACATGCATAGGCAAATAGAAAGCCGAGAATCGTAAAGAGAAGTAAAACAGTTACCGCTATAGTGTGCCATTGCAAACGCCTTCCCAAAGACTCGTCCGTCAATTCCGTGAAAGCATGCAAGTCCTCGGGCAAGAGGATGCCGCACACCAGACTCTGCGCCACGCGGCCACCATAACCTTTGTCCCATACTCGGGCATTGGCTGTAGACGGAAGAGGCTCGCCGCCGAGTTGGAAGGAGGGCCGCCATGCCGCCGGAGCACGGGAAGTAGACGCCAGGTCGATCCCGGTTTGCGCCACTGGTTCCCGGATGACAATACCGGCCGAAGGTCGCGGGGGCACGTTGCCCGAGCCCGTCTGAGTTTGGTCGGTTGCGCGGCCTTTTTCGAACTCGGGTTGACGGGACAGCGGGGGGCGAAGTATCCTGGCGGGGGGTTGGTTGTTGCTGCACGGCAGGCCGGGCATTCGGGATGAAGCGGTCGATCGTCATCTTCCTCCTAGCCACCATGGTGTAGCCTTGGCCGGATCCTGTTTCAGAAGAGTCAGTTGGATCTGCGGCTGCACCCTCCGCCTCCCGAACAGGAGCCTCGGGCTCTATGGTTCTCTCGGGCTAAGCAGGAGCTTGTTGGATTTGCTCGTGGGCGCGTCTCTTACGCTCGGCAGATACACGCTCGGCTGACTAGTCACGGATGGGCTGCCGTTCGTCCGAACAAATGTACCGGGGGCCAAGATCACGTGCCTCGCCTACGGTTAGTCCTGGAGGGAAGAAGTTCGCATGCCGGACGTCGATATATGAGAGGAGAGGGCTGTCAACTAGTAAAGCTTGGCTGAATGGCTGCCAAGTTGAGTAGACGGGATTGACACGGAGAATAAGGTGAGACGCTCGGAGTTGTCCGTCTGAGTGAACGAAGATTTCAGACCTGAGCACGAAATTCAGGTCCCGAACGTGTACCACTCTAAGGTCCGGCTTGAATCTTTTGCTCTCTGCACAGAGGAAACAAGGGTTAGTGACAACATAACCAGACCAAGACCAAAAGAGACCAAAGTGAATAAAAGTTCGTCACCGACCAACGTCGCGCGGCGAAAATGCACAGGGGATCTCCTCGGCAAACCAATTGCCGCTCGCTAGAACGAAATCTTTAGCCGAATTTCGGTTTGAGTCTGGTAGGCATGAAATAAGCCGTACCCTTACATCCCTAATCTTTAGATAATAGTCCGACTGAATATTACCACATAGACTATACATCTGATTGATGTCATAGTGATTTAGTTGCAGCCCGTACAACTGGTTCAACCTACTCACACAACTCACTACCCGGTAAAAGTTGGGAGAGAGTTGGGAGGGACAAAGGCCGTAAAATCTAAGGGTACTAAGAATCAGAGGGTCAACCGGGAACCTAAGCCCACCCTCTAAAATGGCCATCAAGGGAAAGAACATCTTGTTTTCACCACGGCGCCTCTGGATGTCAATATCACCCATATTGCAATAGGCAATGTCTACGCCGCTAGGAACGTTATAGGCCTCCCTAAATCTAGCCAAAGCATGCTCGGTAGAAAGGAGATGAGAATAACTCATTTTTCAAAGCGAGTGTTTTTCAAAGAAAATTGAGAAAAGAAATGCTACGATTACCAAAGAATCGACTGAACTGGCTAAACAGAAAAATGAGAAGAAGGAGAGGAACTTACTGAGGGTTGTTAGGAGGAAGTGTGTTCTGGGCCAGGGGAAGAACCACGAAGGAGGGATGCTCGGCAGAGTGAAATATTGTAAAATAAGAAATGCGAAAGTGAGAACCAGAGACTAGAGGGACTATTTATAAGCATGGAGAGTGAAATGAGAAGCATTAAATAATCCACTGGCGGAAAAACACGCGGACCGTCGCCTCAACTGCCACACGCGTAACACCTCGGTTCACGAACCGTCAGACAGTAATGACGGACAGGTCGTCAGTCAACTCCAATCGCGTCTTTTGAGACGCATTAATGCCCTCATCAACGACCGAGCACCGACCCTTCGACTTCCCAGACGGGTATCTACCCCCTGCGATCCTTGATTCACCCCCGAGAATGGGGAGCGAATCAAAGGGGGGCTATTGTACAGCCCCCCCGTCGTATCCTATATTGGGCCTTGGACCCTGGCCTGGGTATATGGCCCATAAGGCCAATCCCCTTCTACCTGGCAGCCCACCCCCGGGCCACGCATACTACAAGCCCGAGCCTTGCCTCTTCATCGTTTCTCGGCAACACCTTCCCAGGCAGTGATAGATATTTGACTCTCGGGAAGCCCCGCACTGTACCTACCCGGTCGTGCCTCGGAGAGCCACCGCTGCCGAGAACTATCGTAGAGGTGGGAACCAAGTTCCAACACCACTCTCACAGTTTCCCACTCCTACCTGGCCACCCACTTACGATCGATAATAGTGGACCGCCGGTTGCACTCATTGGCAAGTAATTATGACCTCTCCACTAAACTATGGACTATAAATACAGGAAGTTTTGGGAAGAGAGGGGTTGGAAAAATGGGCGGTAAGAAGAGTGTATGCAAAGAGTGAGCAGAGAGAGAAGGTGACCCAGACCCACGAGGAAAGAACAGAGAGGACGTTAAGTCTTAGCGAGAAGAACGACCCAGAGTAGGAAATCCAAGCCCACCATACAAATAAGTTGTGAGCCCAAGTGAGGCCCAGCCCAACGGGTTTCGGTATTGGGCGCGCACAGATCCATTCAAGGAACTAATTAAAAAAATTAATCAAAAGAAATATTTACTTGTGTTGGATGATCTGTGGAATGAAGATTGTAAAAGTTGGAATGACCTTAAAAGCCTTTTAATATGTGGTGGAAAGGGAAGTAAGATCGCAATGACTACACGTGCCAAATTGGTTGTGGAGATTACACGTCCTGTTTCAACATATACCCTTGATGGTCTTTTCTAAAGACCACTCTTGGTCTTTATTTGAGAAAATAGCGTTTAAAAACAAGATAGAGACCAACAACACTAAATTAGGAGAAATTGGAAGGGAGATTGTAGGCAAATGTCAAGGAGTACCTCTTGCCATAGAGTCCATTGGAAATGCATTATACTTGGAGAAAAAAGCCGGGTGGTTAAAGATCAAGGATAAGGTACAAGAAAATGTAATTGAACAAGGGGGTGGTAATACACTTTCAATTGTAAGGTTAAGTTATGATCCTCTTCCGTCACATATAAAAGGTTGTTTTGCCTATTGTTCTTTGTTTCCTAAAGCTTACAATATTGATAAGATGACACTGATTCAACTATGGATGGCACATGGGTTAATCCAATTGTCAAATAATATAGAGCAATTAGAAGATGTTGCAGATGAGTGCATCAAGCATCTACTTTGCAGGTCCTTTCTTTATGAAGCAAGCAATAATTTTTATGGACTATACAAGATACACGATTTATATCATGATCTTGCACTATCAATTGTTGGGCCAAACTTTAGATTTGACTATTTGGATGGAAAAACTCGTCATGTATCATTTTCTAGTGTCTCATCTTTTACTAAAACTTTAAGTTTGGTTAAAGAAAGTTACAAGGTACGTGCAATTCTTTTCACACATGGTGGGTCATTTGGTACCATGGATGAGTTAACATTGAGTACACTAATTGAGAGTTCCCCAAGGTTGCGTGCATTAGATATACATAAATTGAATATTAGAGTAATGCCAAATTCTGTAGGAAAGTCAATACTTTTGAAGTACTTGGATCTTTCTTTTAATCCCATTGGAACTCTGCCTGATTCAATTACTACATTGTTGAATTTGCAAACACTAAAACTTCAAGAATGTGAGAATCTTGAACAATTGCCTAGGGGCATCACAAAATTGATTAGCCTCAGGCACTTTGATAATAGGGGTTGTTATAAGTTAAGACTGCCTCAAGGATTACGGAAAATGACTGGTCTTCAGTCATTACCATTATTCGTTGTGGGGAATAATGGTGGACTAGGCGAATTATATGGGCTAAACAACCTTAGAGGAACACTAAGGATCAAAATTTTAGTACAATTGGAAGATGTTAACTCACAATCCAAAGCCGAAAATTTAAGGGAAAAGCAACATATTAAGAAATTGAATTTAGCATGGGCTCATCAGGAAGGACATGATGAGATGTTGTTAGATTGCCTCCAGCCACATCCAAATCTCAAAATTTTGAAAGTCTGGGGGTACACTGGTGTGGCATTTTCAAGTTGGCTTTCTTCCATTGAAAATCTTGTTAATTTAACTTTAAGAAGATGTGACAGATGCAACCACTTGCCACCGTTGTCTGAACTCCCATTTCTGGAAACATTACGTCTTTATGAAATGAAAGGTTTGGAATACATATCAGATTGTGATATGTGTGAGGAGCTTTGTGCTTTATCCTTCTTCTCGTCGCTAAAGTCACTTGTGATTTCTGGAAGCCCTAACCTGAAAGGATGGTGGAGGAGCGCATCAACACTAGATCATTAACAGCGTCAGCATAACCAGTCACTGCCTTCATTTCCTTGTCTTTCTTCCTTTTGGATTCGTGAGTATCCTAATATGACTTCCATGCCCTTGTTTCCTTATCTAGAAATAATGCTATACCTAAATAACGTTAGCTTAAAGCCTTTTCAAGAGACAATTCTTTCCTCTTCCTCCTCATCCTCGTCCCCTCCTCTCTGCAAATTAAAATCTATGCATATAATTGGTATGGAGGATGTTGTGTCTTTGCCAGATGGGTGGGTGTCGAATCTAATTTCTCTCGAGAATTTATGCATTTTCCATTGCAATGAGTTAAATCTAGGGAGTGACATGGACATAATGGAATGGCAACACCTCAATTGCCTCAGTCATTTGGAATTCCACAGCCTTCCAAAACTAAATTCCTTACCTGCAGCTCTTCAACACATTACCACCCTAAAAAGGCTCCAAATTACACTCTGAGAATCTGAAAACCTTGCCACGGTGGATTTGGAAGCTTATCTCACTTGAACGGCTTACAATTTATGATTGTCCCAATTTGAAATCACTTCCTAATGAGATGCGAGATCTCACGTCTTTACAATGTTTGGAGATTGCCGGTTGTCCCGAGTTACAGAGAAGATGTGAAAAGCAAACTGGTCAGGATTTGCACAAAATCGCTTATATCACTTCCGGTACGCATTCTATATACCCATTTTTTGTATTGAATTTTTGTTTTCTAGCTGAGAAAACAGTTGAAAATGAAAGGAAATGAACTTTTTAGAATTTTACTCTCTATCATTTATTGATTTCAATACAATTTTTTTGAAAAAAAGAAAGATTTTTTTCATTTCGATATCAAAAATATAAGAACCAATGTATACAATTGAATGGGGATCACTTCAGCAAAGCTTTTGGTTTTCTGAAGTTTTCTAATGATAAAAAATCTGACATGTATAGAATCTTGGCCAATTTGTTTTATTTCTAAGTATCCAAACTGTTGAATTGTTTCAAAGTTCTATAATAATTATTATTTTATTCGATGACTTGTGTTCTGTCAACAGTTGAAATACGATGAATCACTTGGATACTTTTAGGATTTTGGATGAAGTACGAAAGGTACTTGGTTACACTCTCTATAATCAAAGGTTAGTGAGTATTTTGAATAAAATTTCGTTCATATATTTGATTCACACACTAAGAAGGAAAAAGTTGCATACTATTTGCTTTTTTATTCTAATGATTTTTACAGAAGCTGATGAATGTGCTTTTTCGAAGTCTTTACAAGAAAAATGCCTTGGTCAAGTCCTTACTTTTTCCAATAAACTTTGAATAGTTGGGAGAGGGTTATTCAAATGCTAATTCCTTTCCTCTTCTTCTTTGTTTATGATGATTTCTCACTTGATTTGATCCTAGATGCAGAACAAATTGGAATTAAAAAAACAAAACCAAGTGTAAATATCTAAGCCTAAACCTTTTATAAAGAATATTTTATCTCTATTATGATCTTACTTTCTGCCGTAGTTTAATGGTCTAGAGCTTAACATCATTTTTTTTTTTTTCATGTGGTTGGAAGCATATACAATTTCAGTGGAATTTCTTTGTACATTTTGGGTTATGTTCCCATTGCTTACTGTTATAAACTTGGGAAAAATAATTTTTTTTTGGCTGTCTTGTCTCGCTTGAATAACCCATTTATTGGCAATTTTTCACAATTCCCTGCCATTGTTAAACTTTGGCTAGCTTGAGGATGCAACATGCATCGTCATTGCAGTCATTCTTGATTGGCCTCTAGCAATATGCATTTGAAAAAATGAACTGAACATAAAAGGGAAGCTTGTAAGGACCTTTTATAATAACTCATTACATGCTGGTAAATTGGGGTGACAATGCTGTTATCTTATGTTATCTACAGGGAGCATTTGGAGTGCTGTAGAAATCATCTCTTTAATGCTTACTCTTTTACAAAGAAGATTATGGCAGAAAGTGTTGGAAGAGTACTTGGTTAATCTACGGCTTGTCTTTTGAAATTCCTCTCCATTTGTTAAGATGCTGAGGCCCACTTGGTGTTATTGTTATTGTTGAAATCGACTTTAGTGTGATGTAAATTTGTTGTAATCTAAAAATTGTGTTCTTCAATGTTTTGGTAGTTTTTAGCAATTGTTTAGAGAAAATTGTTGTAAACTCATTATTCAATAGTGGAAGATTTTTTACTGGACTAGGTCCCGTGGTTTTTCCCTTCTCATTGGAGGGTTTTTCACGTAAAAAATTGATGTCTTGATTATGGTTTGCTTCTGGATATTTCTGTTTGTGTTGACAGTGCTTGCTTGATTTTTTTTTTTTTTTTTTTTTTTTGAAATTCCTATTAGATTGTACAAAGAAAAAAGAAGAAGAAGACGAAAGAAGTAATTCCATTGTGTGTTATGGTATCAGTTGGCAATTTTTCCCAATAGAGATAGTGGATTCATTCTTCAATGGGTAAAGGCTTGAGGCCTACCTTTTGCAATCTTGCTTGGGCTACATTCATCTACCATATTTGGATCTAAAGAAATGCAAGAGTCCATAATGATCCTATTCATATTGAGAATAGTCATATGGTTGATTTAAAAATGACGTTAAAGAGTTAGAACTAGAGCTTGCAAGGGTTTTAAAATGTCAATAAAAAATAGGGTGCTGGTTAGTTACATGGGTCTTCTCTGTCTGTTTTTAGCTTAGCTTGGTAGCTTGTCTTTGGATTCACAATTGACAAACACTAAACGTGATATTTAGGATTTGCTAAATGAAAAGGAAGTCGAAGGTTATATACCATCCGCTTCTGCTAAGGCTAAGCTAGTAAAGCTTTTTGTCAGACATGCATGATTGCCTTTCAAGTTTCAATAGCCTAATCCCTCAGTCCTAAAACCACTTTATGAATAGGTTTTCATTATATTCAATTGTGTAAATCACATAGGAACCATGTTTTAGCTTTTCAGGAAAAATATTTCCAAAAGTGATTATTATCCTTCTATTTTCTAGATAATTTTACACCATCTATAATGAATGTCTGTGCAATATAATGTTTCCTTATTGATGCAAAAGCAATAGCAATTGATGTTGTTTATGCTACCAACGAAACAGGACAGTTCCATCTTAAGTTTCTTAAACACCTTGCCCAAATGTCAAAAGCATCCTAAATATCAAACAGTCCTATAATGGTTTCATGGACTATGCTTTTCTACTGAAGCAAATCATTGTCAGATTGAAGCTGAATTTAATTAGTGGTCTCAACACGAAATGGACTTCTCACAATTATTCCGGTTGGGCCTCAAGCCCAATGAAGCCCATAGATGTATTTATCACAAAATATGTTCAAGACCCAGGTTCATCTATATCTCTACCTCACAGATTGGGCTTTTTACCCCACAAGTCTTGACTTCATGTAACATGCTTTGAAAGTTTGAAACCCTTAAAATCCTACTAGACACAACAACCGTTATGACCCATACTATTCTAAGCTCTCTAATGATTTATCCACCATGCCATAGACCAAGCCCATGTGGTTTATCAAGGAAAAATAAAAGGGAATATGTGGTTTGGCAGGTGCATATATATATATATATATATGAGTATGGTTGGGCAAACTAAAAAGCTAAATGAGTCTTTTTTTTTTCTTTTTTTTTTAAAGCCTAAATATTGTTTTTGTCCATGATATTTACCTGAATTTAATTTTTTTTCGTTGCTAAATTTTAAAAAATACATTTTTTATTTGTAAACTTATTAAAAATATTCTTCCAATATAGTTTGGTGACCAAAAAAAGAATGATTTACAAAAGTTTAGGTGGAAAAAATAAATTTTAAAATTGAAAATTGATAAGTATAACATTTTTAATAATTTAGGAAAGAAAAAAAAATGAACTTTTAAATATTTTAACTGTTTATTAAAAAAAAAAATCTTAGAATTAAAAAATAATTTTTTAATAGCTGAAGATAAATATGAATGAAATAATCAACGGAAATATTCAAGTGAATCTAAAGGATTAAAATAAATAATTGATCAAACTTAGTGTCTGTATAGGTGTAACATAATATTCAGTAACTTCTTTTCATGGTATTTCTCAAAAGATATAATTATTTGTAGATTTCATATTAAATATGTGACAAATAACTAGGGTAAGGATTGGATCTAGTACACAGGAGCATTGGACTCTTTAGGATGTTGTTACATGGCAAATATTTGACACATATCAGTATTTCAATAGGTCCAATGCTTTTATGGATGCACTGGACCTAAGTCCATTCCAAAAACTAAAAGCTATCTTATTTTAATATAAGAAAAACCTAGTTTTATTTGAAAAGTTTTTAGCAAATTCATGTAATTTGTGTTTAGATACAACAAATTTGATATCCATGAGAAAAAATGATAGCAGGTAAAAAAAATGATATTAGTAGTGAAATTAAATAAAAATCAACAATATCTCTTGTCAACTGACTTATGACTTATGCACTCCTATTGAAGCTAAAGCAACTACAATTTTGTGGGCTTTAAATTTGGCTACGTCTAAATGATTTGGTCTATTTCTATTGTCATGAGAGTAAAGTGTAATGCTCTTGATTTAAGTTTGTATTTTGTTAGCAATGAGTTTTGCTAAATTAGAAGATCTCTTAACTCTGAATTTCATTCTATTGCTAAACTTTTTGTTGCTCTTAAAACTAATTTCTCTTGTAATAATTATAATTTGCTAACTGCAGTTCTAAAAGCATGCATGTGCGATTATTTGTACTTGTTTTAGATTTTTAATAAAATTATAGTTTTTTTAAAATATATATATCGTATGTGTTTTTCAAACTAATAAATAATTTTTTTTTTTTGAGAAACTAATAAAATAATTAAATTATAGCAATTTTAAACCATTTATATTTTCAATCGATTTTGAGTAATTGGATGAGCATATAGGATTTGAATAGTGAGTGTTGGACTTGGGTCCATTCGGCTGCAATAATTGATCTGTAAATACCGCGACCAAATGCTCTGACCCATTTGGTAAATATTCAAAGCCTTCAAAGTCTAAATAATTTCAAAATAATTTCAATGTGTCAGGCCAAGACATTGTTTCAATGAACCAGTGATCCCTTTTCTTCTTTTATATATACTTCTACTTATTAGTGTAGTTTTTTGCCCCTGTTGATATTAGAATAGTAAAACAAAGAAATATTTTCCTATTTCTACTATACACAAATTGTACCATGACATGAAAAAAATAAAAATAAAAAAACATATCTCCCACTAAGTAAGTCTAGAAACACAATAAAATTTCACAATATTTTCACAACATTAATTATGCTTTTAGTTGGGATGGATCTTAGAATAATTTATTTTATTTTATTTTAACTTATGATGTACTAACACCTCAATTTATTGTAAAAATATTGTAAAATTTTATAGTGTTACTAAAAGAACTACTCCCACTTTTATCAATTGGCCTAACACCAAAATAAATGGGCACCAACTATCACCTTTTATTTTAAGTTAAAGCTTGTGTACACTTTGACAAATATTCAAGTTTTAGTAGTAGTAGTAAGCAGCAGTAAAGCATCCATTATCTTTTTTCACCTCCATCTCTTTTTTTTTTTTTTTTCATAGAAAGAAAGTTGAAATTTTATTTTCTCAAATTATTATAAGGACTCAAATTAGCTGTTTAAAATTTGTGTATATAGATTAATCTCTTACTTTAGTTATTAGTAATTATGAATTGGTTGTTTTACAATTGTTTAATTATTTCACAGTTGTTTAAATTTTAATATATTTTTTATAACAATTACTGTTGTTTATAATTTTATTAATAATATCGATTAATAATTTTAAGTTTGTTTTATTGTCTTTTGATCCCCCCAAAACTGGAATTTTGGTTTTGCCATTGATCACAAGCATTAGTCTTCCTAGTGACATGACCTTGGGTTGAGCAGTCTAAAAAAAAAAAAAAAACTTTTTAAACTTTTTCGATATTTTTTTATTGGATGTAAATTTTAAAAATCTAACTGTTGAATTACATGTTTTATTATATCTTTCATGCTCGTAAAATTCCAAAAAAATAAAAAAAAACAAAAGTTACATCATAAATCAAATGTTTAAATTTAGTTTTTGTGATATAAAATTATGCATAGAAAATAAGTTTATTGATCGAATAGTAAATAACATCTGATTTGAACAAAATTTGACATGTGTGTTAAGAAAAAAAAGAACATACAATCCAACGGTTATATTTTCAAAATTCACATACAATAAAAAAATATAAAGAAAGTTTGAAGAACCCTGTCCAAGAAGCCTAGTCATTTTTTCTTGAAAGAACATGATCTCTGCGCTTAATTGGTTTCATATTTTCTTTTCTTAATGAAAGGTGAAAAAATTTGTAGCTAAATGACTCAGAAGCTCCAAATTAAATTAAATTTATATAAAAGAGATAACAAATTTTGCAACATTACAAATTTAATACCTGTTTCTTATCAAACAAATTCTCTTTAAATATTTGTTGTACATTTCCTCATTCACATATTTACATTCTTACTGTATCTTCAAAGCCTTAACCAACTTATTTCAAACTAGTCACGTTGCATGAAAAGAAAGATATATACATATGATACATCATACATACATAATTAATAAATAAATAAATAAGTTAGACATTTTTGTAAAAAAATAACTTACCAAATTTAATTATGATTTATTTAAGGAAATAAATTTTATTTTAAGCAAAATTAGTTTAGAGTTCAATTTCTATCCACACCAAAAAAAAAAAAAAAATTCAATGTATTTTAATTAATTTAAACTTACCACGGATTTTTTATTTAACTATAAAAAAAATTTACTAATTGAGTTAACTGAAATTTATAATAGATATTAAAGTTATTTTGGTTATAAGTGGGAGTAAAAATAAGTTGGTCTAAAAAAAAAAAAGAGCAGAGAAAAGAGCAAAAAATGATGATATAAATAGCAAGAAGTGTTTTGCAAGCAAACAAATAAAACCACATCAAGTGTCAAAAGTCACATTTTGGAAACCGGAAAGAAATGAATGAAATATTATTGTCCTAAAAAAAAAAACTAATGAAATGGTACAATTAACAAATAAAATAGTAAATACATTGAAGTGGGTAATAGATGGTGACCAGAACACGTGAGCCACACCCGTGGTAGGAGTTACAGCAATCTAGCCAATTGTAACGTGTAAAAAGAAACCATGGACTTAGCGATTCATAAGTAAAATACTATAAAAAGGACAAAGAAGAAGAATGGCCATGCTAAATAGTAAGAGCATTTCCAATAGGCTCTCTAAAGCCTAATTTGCTCTCTAAACACAAAAAAAAACACCTCCAACAGCCTCTCTAACTCCAAATTTTTTTTAGATTTGCTACAGGTGCTCTCCAAGCCTAGAGAGCACTGTAGCATATCTAAAGAATATTTCCCCTTAAAATAATATTGGTTGAATTAAAAAAAGACTTTTTTCTTGTTCCTCAATTTCTGTTTCTTCTGCACTCCCTCTCTCTCTTGCTTCTCTTTGGAAAAAACTCTCTCTTTGCTTCTCATTAGAAAACAACGGTGAAGTACAAAATTGATGGAGCTCTCAATCAAAATACAAACTCAAATCACAATTTTAAAACTAATCAAATTAGAAAAAAAAAAAAAAGAAAAAGAAAAAAGAAAAGAAAGAGAGCAAAACTAACCCATCTGAGCCTCGGTGGGAGGAGGACATGCAATGGTGCTTCTTGAATGCTTTGGAGTAGACATAGTGCTAAAGAAGAAAAGAAAAAAGAAAAGTGAAGATTGAAGATAGAGCTCCAGACGAAGTGCTATAGATAAAAACAAAAAAAGTAAGTGAAGATAGAGATAAGGGAAAGGTGTGGAGGAGAAAAAAGAGGAAAAGAAAAAGAAAAGAAAAGAAACGTGTGGATGAAAAAAAAAAAAAAAGATAAGGGAAAAAAAATAAAGAATAAAAAAATAAAATTGAAAAATGCTATTACAATATTTTCACAATAAGGCCAATCAAGAATGACTGCAATGACGATGCATGTTCATTCTCAAGCTAGCCAGCTTAATAGTGGTAGGGAATTGTGAAAAATTGCCATGAACCAGTTATTCAATTTAGATAAAATGGCCAAAAAAAATATTTTGTAACAGTAAGTAATGGAACATAACATAAAATGTACAAAGAGATTCTACAAAAATTGTGTATGCTTCCAACCACATGAAAAAAATTGATGTTAAGCTCTAGACAAATAAACATGGTAGAAAATAAGATCATAATAAAGACAAATGTTCTTTATAAATGGTTTTTAATAGGGATATATGCATCTTTCATTTTACTTTTTCCTTTTGGCCCTTCTTAATGTGTGAATCAAATAAATGGAATGAAATTTTATTCAAAATATTCAATAACCTTTGATTATAGAGTGTAACCAAGTACCTTTCGTACTCCACAGTGATTCATCGAATATTAACTGTTGACAGAACACAAGTCATCGAATTAAATAATGTTAATAATAATAGAACTTCGAAACAATTCAACAATTTGTTGCTTTGAAATCAATCAAATTGTCCAAGATTCTATACATCTCAGATTTAAAAAAAAAAAAAATATTATTAGAAAACTTTAGAAAACCAAAAGCTTTGCTAAAGTGAGCCCCATTCAATTATATACATTGTTCTTATATTTTTGAAATCCAAAAGAAAAAATTCATTCTTTTTTCAAAAAAATTGTATTGAAATCAATAAATGATAGAGAATAGAATTCTAAAAAGTACACTTTCTTTCATTTTCAACTATTTTCTCAGCTGGCAAGCAAAAATTCAATTAAAAAAATGGGTATATAGAATGCGTACCGTAGTGATATGTGCAATCTTGTTCCAATCCTGACCGGTTTCCTTTTCACATCTTTTCCGTAACTCGGGACAACTAAAAATCCCCAGACATTGTAAAGACGTGAGATCGCGCATCTCATTAGGCAGTGATTTCAGATTGTGACAGTCACCAATTATAAGACTTTCAAGTGAGATAAGCTTCCGAATCCACCGCGGCAAAGTTTCAGATTCTCACAGTGTGAAATTGTAAGCATTTTCAGAGTGGTAACGTGTTGAAGACCTGCAGGTAAGGAATTCAGTTTTGGAAGGCTGTGGAATTCCAGATGACTGAGGCGATTGAGGTGCCGCCATTCCATGTTGTCCACATCACTTCCTAGATTTAACTCCTTGCAACGCCAAATGTATAAAGACTCGAGAGAAATTAGATTCGATGTCCACCCATGTGGCAGAGACACAACATCGTCCATACTAGATATTTCCATATTTTTTAATTTGGAGAGAGGAGAGGACAAGGAAGAAGAGGAAGAGAGAAGTATTGTCTCTTGAAAAGGCTTTATGCTAACGTTGTTTAGGGATAGGAATTTTTCGAGATAAGGAAACAAGGGCATGGAAGTCATATTAGGACACCCGCGAATCCAAAAAGAAGAAAGACAAGGAAATGAAGGCAGTGACTGGTCATTCGGATGTTGTTGATGATCTGGCATTGATGCGCTCCTCCACCATCCCTTCAGGTTAGGGCTTCCACAAATCTCAAGTGACTTTAGCGACGGGAAGAAGGATAAAGCAGAAACCTCCTCACTCACAACACGACCTGATATGCATTCCAAACCTTTCATTTCATAAAGACGTAATGTTTCCAGAAACGGGAGTTCAGACAACGGTGGCAAGTGGTTGCATCTGTCACATCTACTTAAAGTTAAATTAACAAGATTTTCGATGGAAGAAAGCCAATTTGAAAATGTCACACCAGTGTAACCCCACATTTCCAACATTTTGAGATTTGGATGTGGCTGGAGGCTATCTAATAACTTCTCATCATATACTCCTTGATGAGCCCATGTTAAATCCAGTCTCTCAAGATGTTGATTTTCCCTTAAATTTTTGGCCTTGCATTCTGAGTTTGCATCTTCCAATTGTTCTAAAATTTGGATCATAAGTGTTCCTCTGAGGTTATTTAGCCCTTTCAATTCGCCTAGTCCACCATTATTCCTCACAATGAATAATGGTAATGACCAAAGACCAGTCATTTTCTGTAATCCTTGAGGCAGTCTCAACTTAGAACAACCTATATTATCAAGGTGTCTGAGGCGAACCAATTTTGTGATGTCCCTAGGCAATTGCTCGAGATTACAACATTCTTGAAGTTTTAGTGTTTGCAAATTCAACAATGCAGTAATTGAATCAGGAAGAGTTTTAATAGGATTAAAAGAAAGATCTAAGTACTTCAAATGTATTAACTTCCCTATTGAATTTGGCATTATTTTAGTATTCAATCCATGTATATCTAATGCACGCAACCTTGGGAAACTCTCAATCAGTTCACTCAATGTTGACTCATCCATGGCACTAGATGACTTACCATGTGTAAAAAGAATTGTACATAACTTGCTGCTTGCTTTAACCAAACTTAAAGTCTTAGTAAAAGATGAGCCACTAGAAAATGATACATGGCGAGTATTGCCATCCAAATAGTCAATTCTACAATCCGCCCCCGCAATTGATAGAGCAAGATCATGATAAAAATCATGCATCTTGAATTTTAAGACTTGTCTATAACCATAATCCCTTACTTCATCAAAAAATGACTTGTAAAGTAGATGGTTGATGCACTCATCTGCAACATCTTCTAATTGCGCTCCATTATTTGACAATGGGATTAACCCATGTGCCATCCATAGTTGAATCAGTTTCATCTTATCAATCTCGTAAGCTTTAGGAAACAAAGAACAAAAAGCAAAACAACCTTTTATACATGACGGAAGAGGATCATAACTCAACCTTAGAATTGAAAAAGTATTACCACCCCCTTGTTCAATTACATTTTCTTGTACCTTATCCTTGATCTTTAACCACCCTTCTTTTTTCTCGAAGTATAATGCATTTGCAATGGACTCTATGGCAAGGGGTACTCCTTGACATTTGTCTACAATCTCTCTTCCAATTTCTACTAGTTTAGGATTATTGGTCTCTTGTCTGTTTCTAAATGCTATTTTCTCAAATAAAGACCAAGAGTGGTTTTTAGAAAGACCTTTAAGAGCATATGTTGAAATAGGACGTGTAATTTTGGCAACCAATCTGACACGCGTAGTTATTACAATCTTACTTCCCTTTGCACCACCGATTAAAAGGCTTTTAAAGTCATTCCAATTTTTATAATTTTCATTCCATAGATCATCCAACACAAGTAAAAACTTCTTTTGATAAACTTTGTTAACAATTTCCCTCAATGGATCCATGTTGTGGACTTGACCCATAAGGACTTCAGGATTAAACTTACGACGTTTCTTTCGCATTAGTTCCATGCTATCATCTTTATCAATACCATTTATTAGTTTTTCAGCAATTGTTTTCATCCCAAAAACATTTGAGACACACACCCATATTTTTAGCTCAAAATGTGTATTGACTTTTTCATAATTGTATGCATATTGAGCAAGTGTGGTTTTGCCTAACCCCCAATTCCCACAATAGCAATGACTGAAACATTCTCTTCATTATTAGGCTCCAATAAAAGTTTTATGATGGCATTTCTATCCTCATCTCTCCCAATGACTTCTTTATTAGGTAAACATGGGATAGTCTCCCTGTTCAGACTCACTTGAGGCTTCACATGGCCCTCATTAAAGTGAAAGTTATTTCTATCTTCCGCCATTCCAATTAGTTTCTGCCTCAACTCGATTATTCTAAGACTCCTCTTACGATTTCGAAAAACAAGTGGGATACTTCTAAAGAAATCGCGTACCTTTTCTGCAATATTCCTACTTGTCTCTTCTTGCTGCAAAGCTAATTCAACGTGGAACTTATACTCACCCAACAAGTCGTCTGCATCATAAAAAGCGTCCTTGAGCTTTTCGAGCCAGTCCCTGTCTTGATGGTTGTGGTTCTGCTGCTCCACTGCATCCAGAAGGACAGCTTGTATTCTGGACACAGTGTTCTTGATGCTTTCAAGGTCATCTTTAACATTCCACAGTGACACAATCTTTTCAAAAGCCCCAGAGCCCAAATTTTCGATTATGGTCTGTGCAACACCGCAAAAGATTGCTTCAGCCATTTGTTCGTAGTGAGAGAAAGGAGGCTAAAAGAGCGAGAGAGAAGCTAGAGATGGTGGGCTTCAAGTAATTCACTGCTAGAGTGTGAATGGAAAACTTTCTAGTGATGAAAGATAGGCTAAAAGAGCGAGAAGAAAGCTAGAGGGTGAGAGCTTGAAGTGTTTCAATATGCTGCTAGAGAGTGAAAAGGAAGGCTAAAAGAGCAGGAAAAAAGCTAGAGGATCAGAGCTTGAACTGCTTCAATATGCTAGAGAGTGAAAACGAAGGCTAAAAGGGCGAGAAGAAAGCTAGAGGTTGGTATGGTTTTTCTTTCCTTCTTCTTCTTCATCTTCTTCTTTGTCCTGGAGTTTTTTATTAGAACCTCTAAGTCCATGTTTTCTTTTTACACGTTACTATTTGCTGGATTGCTCTAACTCCTACCACGTGTGTGGCTCACGTGTTCTGGCCACCATCAATCCCCCACTTTGATGTGGTTTTCTTGTTTGCTTGCAAAACATTCCTTGCTATTTATATTATCATTTATTGCTCTTTGCTCTGCTCATTTTTTCTTTTTTTTTTGTGGGACCAATTTATTTTTACTCCCACCAATCACCAAAATAATTTTAATTTTTTATTGTGAGTTCTAGTTAATTCAATTGGTAAAATTTTAATTAAAAAAAAAAGATAAAGTTTTATAGTTGAATAAAAGATCTATAGTTTAAACGCTATTATTGACTTTGGTTTAATTCATACCTCACTCTTTTTCTAGCATTTAATAGAAAATAGTTCGAGTTACGAAGTTAATAACATGTTGTAATTATCTCCAAAAAAATTTAAAAATTACTAATAACCTCACTTTTTTCTTAGCGTAAAAAATTAAAAAAATCAGTAATAAAGAAATTTGAATTAAATTACGTTTTACTTAAGTCTATTAAACAAAAATAAATAAATATTCAATATAAAACCATTAATTAGATCATTTTTACACTATTATAATATACATTATTTAGATTTACCTCTCTCTCTCTCTCTCTCTCTCTCTCTCTCAGAAAAGAGAGAGAGAGAGAGAGACCTCTTTTAATTATGACTATCACATTCATTTGATTGAAAGACCATAGTTTAGCTTAAAATTTTCTAATTTTCATTCTTTGATATTTGATAGACTAATGTTAATCATGTTAGTTTAAGCTATTTATAACCCATTCAAGTCAAGAACCTAGTAAGCTAGTGATATAGTATGTTCCCCATAGTACATACTATCAAATTATTAAGAAAGAAATTAAAACTCATTATCTTTTTAGAAAGCAACCCCAAATAAAATAAATTTGGATTAAATTAGGTTAGTTATTTTATACAAATTCTCAAATTTAAATTTGTATTGCTAATACATATTAATTGAATATGTATCATCCCTAAATAATTTATTGTCAATAGTTTCTTGTGGCAAGCATGGCCAGTCGACTTAGAGTATCTTCAGTAGGCTCTTTAAATTTTTGTACTGTTTGGAGAGTGAACAATTCATTTTACTTTTGCTACCTACTTTTTCAAATACACATTCTAACAGACTTTCTATCTTTTTCTCAATCCCATTTAAATATTATATCTTCATTCTTTCTTTAATATTTCTTTTTCAATATTCTTTCATTCATCTAATTTAATGAGAAGTTCTACATTCTTAACATTTTACAATATTTTCATAATAAATTATATGTGATAAGTTATTACTGATTTTAATTTGAACACATCACTTAAATATTTTTTTTCATCCATATTAGTTAGTAACAACCCACCACTTAAGAATTATTGTGAAAATATTGTAATAGCATTTTTCAATTTTATTTTTTTATTCTTTATTTTTTTTCCCTTATCTTTTTTTTTTTTTTTCATCCACACGTTTCTTTTCTTTTCTTTTTCTTTTCCTCTTTTTTCTCCTCCACACCTTTCCCTTATCTCTATCTTCACTTACTTTTTTTGTTTTTATCTATAGCACTTCGTCTGGAGCTCTATCTTCAATCTTCACTTTTCTTTTTTCTTTTCTTCTTTAGCACTATGTCTACTCCAAAGCATTCAAGAAGCACCATTGCATGTCCTCCTCCCACCGAGGCTCAGATGGGTTAGTTTTGCTCTCTTTCTTTTCTTTTTTCTTTTTCTTTTTTTTTTTTTTCTAATTTGATTAGTTTTAAAATTGTGATTTGAGTTTGTATTTTGATTGAGAGCTCCATCAATTTTGTACTTCACCGTTTTTTTCTAATGAGAAGCAAAGAGAGAGTTTTTTCTAAAGAGAAGTAAGAGAGAGAGGGAGTGCAGAAGAAACAGAAATGGAGGAACGAGAAAAAAGTCTTTTTTTAATTCAACCGGCATTATTTTAAGGGAAAATATTCTTTAGATATGCTACAGTGATTGCTACAATGCTCTCCAGGCCTGGAGAGCTACTGTAGCAAATCTAAAAAAGATTTGGAGTTAGAGAGGCTGTTGGAGGTGTTTTTTTTGTGTGTTTAGAGAGCAAATTAGGCTTTAGAGAGCCTATTGGAAATGCTCTTACTATTTAGCATGGCCATTCTTCTTCTTTGTCCTTTTTATAGTATTTTACTTATGAATCTCTAAGTCCATGGTTTCTTTTTACACGTTACAATTTGCTAGATTGCTGTAACTCCTACCACGGGTGTGGCTCACGTGTTCTGGTCACCATCTATTACCTACTTCAATGTATTTACTATTTTATTTGTTAATTGTACCATTTCATTAGTTTTTTTTTTAGGACAATAACATTTCATTCATTTCTTTCTGGTTTCCAAAATGTGACTTTTGACACTTGATGTGGTTTTATTTGTTTGCTTGCAAAACACTTCTTGCTATTTATATCATCATTTTTTGCTCTTTTCTCTGCTCTTTTTTTTTTAGACCAACTTATTTTTACTCCCACTTATCACCAAAATAACTTTAATATCTATTACAAATTTCAGTTAACTCAACTAGTAAATTTTTTTTATAGTTGAATACAAAATCTGTGGTAAGTTTAAATTAATTAAAATACATTGAAATTTTTTTTTTCTTTTTTTTGTGTGGATAGAAATTGAACTCTAAACTAATTCTGCTTAAAATAAAATTTATTTCCTTAAATAAATAATAATTAAATTTGGTAAGTTATTTTTTTACAAAAATGTCTAACTTATTTATTTATTTATTAATTATGTATGTATGATGTATCATATGTATATATCTTTCTTTTCATGCAACGTGACTAGTTTGAAATAAGTTGGTTAAGGCTTTGAAGATACAGTAAGAATGTAAATATGTGAATGAGGAAATGTACAACAAATATTTAAAGAGAATTTGTTTGATAAGAAACAGGTATTAAATTTGTAATGTTGCAAAATTTGTTATCTCTTTTATATAAATTTAATTTAATTTGGAGCTTCTGAGTCATTTAGCTACAAATTTTTTCACCTTTCATTAAGAAAAGAAAATATGAAACCAATTAAGCGCAGAGATCATGTTCTTTCAAGAAAAAATGACTAGGCTGCTTGGACAGGGTTCTTCAAACTTCCTTTATATTTTTTTATTGTATATGAATTTTGAAAATATAACCGTTGGATTGTATGTTCTTTTTTTTCTTAACACACATGTCAAATTTTGTTCAAATCAGATGTTATTTACTATTCGATCAATAAACTTATTTTCTATGCATAATTTTAGATCACAAAAACTAAATTTAAACATTTGATTTATGATGTAACTTTTGTTTTTTCTTTTTTCTTGGAATTTTACAAGCATGAAAGATATAATAAAACATGTAATTCAACAGTTAGATTTTTAAAATTTACATCCAATAAAAAAATATCGAAAAAGTTTAAAAAGTTTTTTTTTTTTTTTTAGACTGCTCAACCCAAGGTCATGTCACTAGGAAGACTAATGCTTGTGATCAATGGCAAAACCAAAATTCCAGTTTTGGGGGGATCAAAAGACAATAAAACAAACTTAAAATTATTAATCGATATTATTAATAAAATTATAAACAACAGTAATTGTTATAAAAAATATATTAAAATTTAAACAACTGTGAAATAATTAAACAATTGTAAAACAACCAATTCATAATTACTAATAACTAAAGTAAGAGATTAATCTATATACACAAATTTTAAACAGCTAATTTGAGTCCTTATAATAATTTGAGAAAATAAAATTTCAACTTTCTTTCTATGAAAAAAAAAAAAAAAAAGATGGAGGTGAAAAAAGATAATGGATGCTTTACTGCTGCTTACTACTACTACTAAAACTTGAATATTTGTCAAAGTGTACACAAGCTTTAACTTAAAATAAAAGGTGATAGTTGGTGCCCATTTATTTTGGTGTTAGGCCAATTGATAAAAGTGGGAGTAGTTCTTTTAGTAACACTATAAAATTTTACAATATTTTTACAATAAATTGAGGTGTTAGTACATCATAAGTTAAAATAAAATAAAATAAATTATTCTAAGATCCATCCCAACTAAAAGCATAATTAATGTTGTGAAAATATTGTGAAATTTTATTGTGTTTCTAGACTTACTTAGTGGGAGATATGTTTTTTTATTTTTATTTTTTTCATGTCATGGTACAATTTGTGTATAGTAGAAATAGGAAAATATTTCTTTGTTTTACTATTCTAATATCAACAGGGGCAAAAAACTACACTAATAAGTAGAAGTATATATAAAAGAAGAAAAGGGATCACTGGTTCATTGAAACAATGTCTTGGCCTGACACATTGAAATTATTTTGAAATTATTTAGACTTTGAAGGCTTTGAATATTTACCAAATGGGTCAGAGCATTTGGTCGCGGTATTTACAGATCAATTATTGCAGCCGAATGGACCCAAGTCCAACACTCACTTTTCAAATCCTATATGCTCATCCAATTACTCAAAATCGATTGAAAATATAAATGGTTTAAAATTGCTATAATTTAATTATTTTATTAGTTTCTCAAAAAAATAATTATTTATTAGTTTGAAAAACACATACGATATATATATTTTAAAAAAACTATAATTTTATTAAAAATCTAAAACAAGTACAAATAATCGCACATGCATGCTTCTAGAACTGCAGTTAGCAGATTATAATTATTACAAGAGAAATTAGTTTTAAGAGCAACAAAAAGTTTAGCAATAGAATGAAATTCAGAGTTAAGAGATCTTCTAATCTAGCAAAACTCATAGCTAACAAAATACAAACTTAAATCAAGAGCATTACACTTTACTCTCGTGACAATAGAAATAGACCAAATCATTTAGACGTAGCCAAGTTTAAAGCCCACAAAATTGTAGTTGCTTTAGCTTCAATAGGAGTGCATAAATCATAAGTCAGTTGACAAGATATTGTTGATTTTTATTTAATTTCACTACTAATATCATTTTTTTTACCTGCTATCATTTTTTCTCATGGATATCAAATTTGTTGTATCTAAACACAAATTACATGAATTTGCTAAAAACTTTTCAAATAAAACTAGGTTTTTCTTATATTAAAATAAGATAGCTTTTAGTTTTTGGAATGGACTTAGGTCTAGTGCATGCATAAAAGCATTGGACCTATTGAAATACTGACATGTGTCAAATATTTGCTACGTAACAACATCCTAACGAGTCCAATGCTCCTGTGTACTAGATCCAATCCTTACCCTAGTTATTTGTCACACATTTAATATGAAATCTACAAATAATTATATCTTTTGAGAAATACCATGAAAAGAAGCTACTGAATATTATGTTACACCTATACAGACACTAAGTTTGATCAATTATTTATTTTAATCCTTTAGATTCACTTGAATATTTTCGTTGATTATTTCATTCATATTTATCTTCAGCTATTAAAAAATTATTTTTTAATTCTAAGATTTTTTTTTTTTAATAAACAGTTAAAATATTTAAAAGTTCATTTTTTTTCTTTCCTAAATTATTAAAAATGTTATACTTATCAATTTTCAATTTTAAAATTTATTTTTTCCACCTAAACTTTTGTAAATCATTCTTTTTTTTGGTCACCAAACTATATTGGAAGAATATTTTAATAAGTTTACAAATAAAAAATGTATTTTTAAAATTTAGCAACGAAAAAAATTAAATTCAGGTAAATATCATGGACAAAAACAATATTTAGGCTTTAAAAAAAAAAAGAAAAAAAAAGACTCATTTAGCTTTTGAGTTTGCCGAACCATACTCATATATATATATATATATATATGCACCTGCCAAACCACATATTCCCTTTTATTTTTCCTTGATAAGCCACATGGGCTTGGTCTATGGCATGGTGGATAAGTCATTAGAGAGCTTAGAATAGTATGGGTCATAACGGTTGTTGTGTCTAGTAGGATTTTATGGGTTTCAAACTTTCAAAGCATGTTACATGAAGTCAAGACTTCTGGGGTAAAAAGCCCAATCTGTGAGGTAGAGATATAGATGAACCTGGGTCTTGAACATATTTTGTGATAAATACATCTATGGGCTTCATTGGGCTTGAGGCCCAACCCGAATAATTGTGAGAAGTCCATTTCGTGTTGAGACCACTAATTAAATTCAGCTTCAATCTGACTATGATTTGCTTCAGTAGATAAGCACATAGTCCATGAAACCATTATAGGACTGTTTGATATTTAGGATGCTTTTGACATTTGGGCAAGGTGTTTAAGAAACTTAAGATGGAACTGTCCTGTTTCGTTGGTAGCATAAACAACATCAATTGCTATTGCTTTTGCATCAATAAGGAAACATTATATTGCACAGACATTCATTATAGATGGTGTAAAATTATCTAGAAAATAGAAGGATAATAATCACTTTTGGAAATATTTTTCCTGAAAAGCTAAAACATGGTTCCTATGTGATTTACACAATTGAATATAATGAAAACCTATTCATAAAGTGGTTTTAGGACTGAGGGATTAGGCTATTGAAACTTGAAAGGCAATCATGCATGTCTGACAAAAAGCTTTACTAGCTTAGCCTTAGCAGAAGCGGATGGTATATAACCTTCGACTTCCTTTTCATTTAGCAAATCCTAAATATCACGTTTAGTGTTTGTCAATTGTGAATCCAAAAGACAGAACGCTATACTTCAGCAGAAAAATTATACAGCCAGCCCTTGCTGCACAAAGACAAGCTACCAAGCTAAGCTAAAACAGACAGAGAGACCCATGTAACTAACCAGCACCCTATTCTTTATTGACATTTTAAAACCCTTGCAAGCTCTAGTTCTAACTCTTTAACGTCATTTTTAAATCAACTATATGACTATTCTCAATACGAATAGGATCATTATGAACTCTTGCATTTCTTTAGATCCAAATATGGTAGATGAATGTAGCCCAAGCAAGATTGCACAAGGTAGGCCTCAAGCCTTTACCCATTGAAGAATGAATCCACTATCTCTATTGGGAAAAATTGCCAACTGATACCATAACACACAATGGAATTACTTCTTCCTTCTTCTTCTTCTTTTTTCTTTGTACAATCTAATAGGAATTTCAAAAAATAAAAATAAAAAAATCAAGCAGCACTGTCAACACAAACAGAAATATCTAGAAGCAAACCATAATCAAGACATCGATTTTTTACGTGAAAAACCCTCCAATGAGAAGGGAAAAACCACGGGACCTAGTACAGTAAAAAATCTTCCACTATTGAATAATGAGTTTACAACAATTTTCTCTAAACAATTGCTAAAAACTACCAAAACATTGAAGAACACAATTTTTAGATTAAAACAAATTTACATCACACTAAAATCGATTTCAACAATAACAATAACACCAAGTGGGCCTCAGCATCTGAACAAATGGAGAGAAATTTTAAAAGACAAAACGTAGATTAACCAAGTACTCTTCCAACACTTTCTGCCATAATCTTCTTTGTAAAAGAGTAATCATTAAAGAGATGATTCCTATAGCACTCCAAATGCTCCCTGCAGATAACAGAAGATAACAGCATTGTCACCCCAATTTACCAGCCTGTAATGAGTTATTATAAAAGGTCCTTACAAGCTTCCCTTTTATGTTCAATTCATTTTTTCAAATGCATATTGCTAGAGGCCAATCAAGAATGACTGCAGTGACGATGCATGTTGCATCCTCAAGCTAGCCAAAGTTTAACAATGGCAGGGAATTGTGAAAAATTGCCATGAATTGGTTATTCAAGTGAGACAAGATGGCCCAAAAAAAAATATTTTTCCCAAGTTTATAACAGTAAGCAATGGGAACATAACCCAAAATGTACAAAGAAATTCCACTAAAATTGTATATGCTTCCAACCACATGAAATTTTTTTTTTTTTTTTGATGTTAAGCTCTAGACCATTAAACTACGGCAGAAAGTAAGATCATAATAGAGACAAAATGTCCTTTATAAAAGGTCTAGGCCCAAATATTTACGCTTGGTTCTGTTTTTTAATTCCAATTTGTTCTGCATCTAGGATCAAATCAAGTGAGAAATCATAATAAACAAAGGAGAAGAGGAAAGGAATTAGCATTTGAATAACCCTCTCCCAACTATTCAAAGTTTATTGGAAAAAGTAAGGACTTGACCAAGACATTTTTCTTGTAAAGACTTCGAAAAAGCACATTCATCAGTTTCTGTAAAAATCATTAGAATAAAAAAGCAAATAGTATGCAACTTTTTCCTTCTTAGTGAATCAAATAGTATAACCTTTGATTATAGAGGCTGTAACCAAGTACCTTTCGTACTTCATCCCAAATCCTAAAAGTATCCAAGTGATTCATCGTATTTCAACTGTTGACAGTACACAAGGCATCGAATTAAATAATAATAATTAATATAGAACTTTGAAACAATTCAACAGTTTGGTTACCTTGGAATAAAACAAATTGGCCAAGATTCTATACATGTCAGATTTTTTATTATTAGAAAACTTTAGAAAACCAAAAGCTTTGCTAAAGTGATCCCCATTCAATTATATACATTGGTTCTTATATTTTTGATATCGAAAAGAAAAAATTCATTCTTTTTTTCAAAAAAATTGTATTGAAATCAATAAATGATAGAGAGTAAAATTCTAAAAAGTTCATTTCCTTTCATTTTCAACTGTTTTCTCAGCTAGAAAACAAAAATTCAATACAAAAAATGGGTATATAGAATGTGTACCGGAAGTGATATGAATGATTTTGTGCAAATCCTGACCGGTTTGCTTTTCACATCTTCTCCGTAACTCGGGACAACCGGCAATCTCCAGACATTGTAAAGACGTGAGATCTTGCATCTCATTAGAAAGTGATTTCAAATTGGGACAGTCATAAATTGTAAGCCTTTCAAGTGAGATAAGCTTCCAAATCCACCGCGGCAAGGTTTTCAGATTCTCACAGAGTGTAATTTGGAGCGTTTTTCGGGTGGTAATGGGCTGAAGAGCTGCAGGTAAGGAATTTAGTTTTGGAAGGCTGTGGAATTCCAAATGACTGAGGCGATTGAGGTGTCACCAGTCCATTCTGTCCATGTCACTCCCTAGATTTAACTCCTCGCAATGGAAAATGCATAAATTCTCGAGAGAAATTAGATTCGACACCCACCCATCTGGCAAAGACACAACATCCTCTATACCAATTATATGCATAGATTTTAATTTGAAGAGAGGAGGGGACGAGGATGAAGAGGAAGAGGAAAGAATTGTCTCTTGAAAAGGCTTTAAGCTAACGTTATGTAGGTATAGCATTATTTCTAGATAAGGAAACAAGGGCATGGAAGTCATATTAGGACACTCATGAATCCAAAAAGAATAAAGACAAGGAAAGGAAGGCAGTGACTGGTTATGCTGACGCTGTTGATGATCTGGTGTTGATGCGCTCCTCCACCATCCTTTCAGGTTAGGGCTTCCAGAAATCACAAGTGACTTTAGCGACGAGAAGAAGGATAAAGCACAAATCTCCTCACACATATCACGATCTGATATGTATTCCAAACCTTTCATTTCATAAAGACGTAATGTTTCCAGAAATGAGAGTTCAAACAACGGTGGCAAGTGGTTGCATCTGTCACATTTACTTAAAGTTAAATTAACAAGATTTTCAATGGAAGAAAGCCAACTTGAAAATGCCACACCAGTGTATCCCCACACTTTCAAAATTTTGAGATTTGGATGTGGTTGGAGGCAATCTAACAACATCTCATCATGTCCTTCCTGATGAGCCCATGCTAAATTTAGTTTCTTAAGATGTTGCTTTTCCCTTAAATTTTCGGCTTTGGATTGTGAGTTAACATCTTCCAATTGTACTAAAATTTTTATCCTTAGTGTTCCTCTAAGGTTGTTTAGCCCATATAATTCGCCTAGTCCACCATTATTCCCCACAATGAATAATGGTAATGACTGAAGACTAGTCATTTTCCGTAATCCTTGAGGCAGTCTCAACTTATAACAACCCCTATTATCAAGGTGCCTGAGGCTAACCAATTTTGTGATGTCCCTAGGCAATTGTTCAAGATTCCCACATTCCTGAAGTTTTAGTGTTTGCAAATTCAACAATGTATTAACTTTCCTACGGAATTTGGCATTACTTTAATATTCAATTTATGTATATCCAATGCACGCAACCTTGGGAAACTCTCAATCAGTATACTCAATGTTGACTCATCCATTGTACCAAATGACCCGCCATGTGTGAAAAGAATTGTACGTACCTTGTAGCTTTCTTTAACCAAACTTAAAGTTTTAGTAAAAGATGAGACACTAGAGAATGATACATGACGAGTTTTTCCACCCAAATAGTCAAATCTAAAGTTTGGCCCTGCAATTGATAGTGCAAGATCATGATATAAATCATGCATCTTGTATAGTCCATAAAAATTTTTGCTTGCTTCATAAAGAAAGGACCTGCAAAGTAGATAGTTGATGCACTCATCTGCAACATATCTTCTAATTGTATATTATTTGACAATTGGATTAACTCATGTGCCATCCATAGTTGAATTAGTGTCATCTTATCAATATTGTAAGCTTTAGGAAACAAAGAACAATAGGAAAAACAACCTTTTATATGTGGCGGAAGATGATCATAACTCAACCTTAGAATTGAAAGTGTATTACCACCCCCTTGTTCAATTACATTTTCTTGTACTTTATCCTTGATCTTTAACCACCCCTCTTTTTTCTCCAAGTATAATGCATTTCCAATGGACTCTATGGCAAGAGGTACTCCTTGACATTTGCCTACAATCTCCCTTCCAATTTCTCCTAATTTAGTGTTGTTGGTCTCTTTCCTGTTTTTAAATGCTATTTTCTCAAATAAAGACCAAGAGTGGTCCTTAGAATAGGGATGACAATTTATGCCCGACCCGCAGGTACCCGGCCCGATAAAGAATAGGGTCGGGTTTGGGTTTTTTTTTTTAAAAAACCCGAAGCAGGTTTAGGTCGGGTCCGGGTTTTGGTAAAAACTTGGCCCAAACCTGAACTCGACCCGACTCGACCCAGTTAGCATAAATATAAAATTACAAAAAAACCTACCTATATATATATATATATATCACAACCCTAACCTAAAACTCATTTCTCTCATTTTTCTCTCAACTCAATCGCTAGCCTCATCTCACCTCACCTTATCTCACTCTCACTTGCATCTCATCCGGCCCTCACTGAATCTTACTCTCACTTAGACACTTACATCTCATCCTCACCCTCACTCTCATTCACTCACTAACCCACCCTCACCCTTGTGGAGGAGCACGGAGATGGTACACAGCTGTAGTAAAAGCAAGCTGTCACCGAAAAGTTTGTTTCTTTGGGCTTGTTTCCCTTTTCAGTTGGGGTTGAATTCCCTTTGTCTTTTTTCTTTATGGCGTGGGTGTGGCTGTGTACGCATTTGAAGGGGTTGGAATGGTTTTGCCGTTGGAGTCAAAGGCAAAAGACAAAGACAAGTTTAGGAAAGTTTTCGGGTAGTGTATGATTTTCATTTCTCTATTGTACGGTGGATTTGGAGCTTTGGGTTACTTTGCTTTTGGTGATGAAATGAAAATCAAAGACATAAATGATAAATGGAATTTTTTTTCTTCTATTTTTTGTGTTTATTTATTTTCTGTCTAAGAAAGATTGATAACAATGTTGATTGTTTGTGTTTGCTTCTATGTTTGGGTTTTTATTTATTTATTTATTATTTTTTTTTAATAAGATTGGGTTGGATTGGGCCACGGATTAGGCCCAGAAGTGACTAGACTGGACGGGGCCCGCGGAGACCCGACAGGCTAGGTTTGGGACTAAAAAAAAGACCCGTTTATTAAACCGGCCGGGTCAAAGTAACAGAGGAAGACCTGCGGGTTGGGTCTGGGTATCAAAAATCCCGGCCCGAACCTGACCCGTTGCCATTCCTACTTTAGAAAGACCATCAAGGGTATATGTTGAAACAGGAAGTGTAATCACCGCAACCAATTTGGCACATGTAGTTATTACGATCTTACTTCCCCTTCCACCACATATTAAAAGGCTTTTAAGGTCATTCCAACTTTTACAATCTTCATTCCACAGATCATCCAACCCAAGTAAATATTTCTTTTGATTAATTTTTTTAATTAGTTCCTTGAATGGATCCATGTTGTGGACTTGAACCACGAGGACTTCAGAATTAATCTCACGACATTTCTTTCGCATTGGTTCCTTGCCATTATCTTTATCAATACCATTTATTACCTTTTTAGCAATTGCTTTCACCTCGAATACATTTGTGACACACACCCATATTTTTAGCTCAAAATGTGTATTGACATTCTCATCATTGTATATATATTGAGCAAGTGTGGTTTTGCCTAAACCCCCAATTCCCACAATAGCAACGACTGAAACTTCATTATTAGGCTCCAATAAAAGTTTTATGATGGCATTTTTATCATCTCTTCCAATAACTTCTTTATTAGGTAAACATGGGAAAGTCTCCCTATATAGACTCACTTGAGGCTTTACATAGCCTTCATTAAAGTGAAAGTTATTCCTATCTTCGGCCATTGCAATTAGTTTCTGCCTCAATTCGATTATTCTAAGACTCATCCTATGATTTCTAAAAGCAAGTGGGATACTTCTAAAGAAACTGCGTACCTTTCCTGCACTGTTCCCAATCATCTCTTCTTGCTGCAAAGCTAATTCAATGTGGAACTTATACTCACCCAACAAGTCATCTGCATCATAAAAAGTGTCCTTGAGCTTTTCGAGCCAGTCACAGGCTTGATGAATGCGGTTCTGTTGCTCCAATGCATCCAGAAGGACAGCTTGTATTCTGGACACCGTGTTCTTGATGCTTTCAAGGTCATCCGTAATATTCCACAGTGGTCTAAACTTTTCAAAAGCCGCAGATCCCAAATTTTCAATTATGGTCTGTGCAACTCCGCAGAGGATTGCTTCAGCCATTTGTTCGTCGTGAGAGAAAGGAAGACTAAAAGAGCGAGAGGGAAGCTAGAGCCTGAAGAGGGTGGGCTTCAAGTACTTCAGTGCTAGAGAGTGGAAGGAAGGCTAGAAGTGTTTGGAAAAATTTTATATAACTGTGAATAAATTTCAGCAAGCATAGCGAAAGAATAACCACACAATAATACAAAAATTTACATGGAAACTCTTTCTCCTTAAAGGAAAAAATCATGGGACAAAATTCGAATAATTTTACTATATTAAATAGAGATTATAACACTTAGAGATACAACTTGAGTAAAGAAAAAACTCTTTTTTTTTTTTCACTCACTGTGTATCTCTCACAGTTTTCTCTTACTCTCTCTATTTTCCTCTTCTCTTTTGCTTGCTCACTCACTCACGCAGTTCTTTAAGACTGCTCTTAGTCCTCAGTTTCTCTGGGACTTCACTTCTCCTCTCTGCCCCAAATGGCCGAATGGCCTTTTCCTTTTATTTCTTTCACATTTTCTTCTTTTCTTCCTTTCAGACTCTTCTCATCAAATCACAATAAATGCAAGCCACTTAATTTGACTTTACTTCAACAAAATTTCTTTCTTCAGCTCCTTAGGCCGAATGGCCTTGGCATCTTTCTTTTCTTTTTTCTTCAGCGTGTAAGAGAAGTTAGACTTCTCACAAGTCATGGAAGACAAGAGTGACATGCTCATTAAATGAGCTCTTGAAAAAACATGTGGGCTGGACTCATGGTGCATTGCACCCAACTATCTCCCCTTCCAGCCCACTTACGGGGGAGATTCAACTCAATTCTTCAATTAGAATTTATCCCGGTCAAGCCAGCACCAAGCTCAACCTTTTTTATTATCTTCATTAATATTGAGAAAATTTCATCAAAATTAATACCTTTCATTCTCAAATAATTTACTTCACCTTGGATATCCTTAATCCAATTTCTTGGCTCCCCCTCATCAGAAGCACAAATATTCTCGAAGCTAACTGCTTGATGTTCTTTAGTACACCTCATTTCAAGAGATTCAACAATCTCTAGTGGAGGATATTGCTCCCCCTTCTCAAGACCTTCACAATCTTTCACTTCATCATTCTTCTTAGCATTATGATATTTTTCATCAAATATCACTTTCTCATTTAAATCACTTTCAGGTAGAGAGAATTTTACTCTCTTGGTTGCAACACCATTACTATCAACTCTCAACTATGGAGTTTTCTCAAAAACTTTGACTGCATTGGACTTTTTCTTACAAGCCCTTACATGAGTTCTATACATGCCACAACAAGCACTCCCTTCAGCAATAACTAATAATCCTTTACAAAGTTTCCATCTTCCATTGCCAAGATGGTTACTATAACTCGCTTGATCCAAAGCCAAAGTAGACAACACATTCATCCTTAAATCTGGAACATGCCTTACATCCTTCAATATCAACGTGCAACCAACATTGGTCTTGATGCACACATTACCAATTCCCACAATTTTTGAGTAACTGGAGTTACCTATCTTCACAACACCAAAGTCGCCTGCTTTGTATGTGGTGAACAACCCTTTTGTGGGAATCACATGATGGGAAGATGCTGAATCAACAACCCACTCAACATCATTCTTAGCAACATGCTTACATTTTTGCTCTTCAAGAGAGAGCATCAAAACATCCTCATGAAACACAACTACTGCAGTATTCTTCTCATTATCATTCTTTTAATCTTTCTCTTCAGTTTGTTCTTTAGTCCAATGCCAGCAGTTTCTTTTTATGTGACCTTTTTTTCCACAATGGAAACATTCTCTCATCTCTTTAAACTGAGATCTACCTTTTGACTGTGACCTGTCATTGAATTTGGCTCGATCATCAAGCCCTCTACTTCTATTTCTGCCCCTATTCTCCATAACAAGAGCTTGATCTTGTGCATTGTTTATACCAGCATCTCTTTTGCGAACCTCCTCACTTAGAATCAAATCTCGGATATCATCATATTTGAGTTTGCTTTTTCCTGCAGAATTGCTTACTGCCATTCTCATGGCCTCCCAACTGTTTGGCAAAGAAGCCAAAACAATTAATGCACGGATCTCATCATCAAAATCAATCTCCATAGAAGACAACTGATTTGTGATGGTGTTGAACTCATTCAGATGCTGAGCCACAGGAGTACCTTCCACCATCTTCAAATTGAACAACTTCTTCATCAGATGCACCTTATTGTTTGCCGAAGGCTTTTCATACATACTAGACAAAGCCTTCATCAAATCCACTGTGGTTTTTTCCTTCATAACGTTGTGTGCAACTGATCTTGTCAGAGTTAATCGTATAACTCCTAGCACCTGTCTATCAAGAAGACTCCATTCTTCTTCTTCCATATTATTTGGTTTCCTTCCCAAAAGAGGAAGATGTAATTTATTCCCATACAGATAATCTTCGATCTGCATCCTCCAATAGCCAAAGTCTGTGCAGTCAAACTTCTCGATTCCTGACGTCTTTGCTTCTTCTCCGGCAATTACTCCCAATCGAACTTACGCTCTGATACCACTTGTTGGAAAAAAATTCTATATAACTGTGAATAAATTTCAGCAAGCACAGCGATAGAACAACCATACAATAACATAAAGATTTACGTGGAAACCCTTTCTCCTTGAAGGGAAAAATCATGGGACAAATTCCGAATAATTTCACCATATTAAATAGAGATTACAATACTTAGAGATACAACTTGAGTAAAGAAAAAACTCTCTTTTTCTTTTCACTCACTGTTCTCTTTCTCACTATATATGTATCTTGAAGGGAAAAACCACGGGACAAGCTCTAAAATTAACAACACTTAGATATACAACTTGAGTAAAAAAAAAACTCTCTTTTTCTTTTCACTCACTGTGTATCTCTCACAGTTTTCTCTTACTCTCTCTATTTCTCTCTTCTCTTTTGCTTACTCACTCACTCACGTAGTTCTTCAAGACTGCTCTTAGTCCTCAGTTTCTCAGGGACTTCACTTCTCCTCGCTGCCCCAAATGGCCGAATGGCCTTTCCCTTTTATTTCTTTCACCTTTTCTTCTTTTCTTCCTTTCACACTCTTCTCATCAAATCACAATAAATGCAAGCCACTTACTTTGACTTTACTTCAACCAAATTTCTTTCTTCAGCTCTTTAGGCCGAATGACCTTGGCATCTTTCTTTTCTTTTTTCTTCAGCGTGTAAGAGAAGTTAGACTTCTCACAAGTCATGGAAGACAAGAGTGACATGCTCATTAAATGAGCTCTTGAAAAAACATGTGGGCTGGACTCATGGTGCAGTGCACCCAACAAGAAGAACGAGAGGAGAGCTAGAGAGTGAGCTTGAAGTGCTTCAGTATGCTAGAGAAAGGAAGACTTAAAGAGCGAGAGGGAAGCAAGAGAGGGTGCGCTTCAAGTGGTTCAGTACTAGAGTGAAAGAAAAACTTTCTATTGAGTGAAAGCTAGGCTAAAAGAGTGAGATGGAAGCTAAAGAGTGAGAGCTTGAAGTGCTTCAATATGCTAGAGAGTGTAAAAAAGAAGGCTAAAAGAGCGAGAAGAAAGCTAGAGGGTAATGTTGCTGTGAAGAAGGAGCCGAAGAGGACCGAATATATATGGGGGAAGAAAGTTACCGATACCAATGATTATCAAAAAAGTTACCGATACTAGTCTTCCTTAATGAATTCTCTTGGAATGTTACCGATACTATTCTCATATGCATGAAGAAAACAACAAGAGTGTCAGACACAAGTGTTGACTGTCAAGGCCTTTAGCACCAAAAGAAAGAAAACCCTGTGGACCCGATTGTACTTTATATTATTGTTTCATTTATTATAAAATTATTAATTGTTATTTAGCCTAACATAATTTAATTAATTTGTCTTTTATAATTGTGAGGATGAGAGCCCAAATTTGTATATTGGGCCTTGGGTCCTATTTGAGGACGGGTATATGTCCGAGAAAAAGCAAATGATTAGAAAAGATTCCAAAGTTGAGAATCACGGAAGAAAAGAATGAAGGCATATAGTCCGAGGAGTAGCTCCTTCTCGGACACGATGAATATCGATCAGGCACACATTTGGGTAATTTAGGTGACCTTCCGAGGAGTTCTAACAATGATCAGGATGAATCTCAAGAATGTACAAAGATGATAAGAACATAGAAATATCTAAAAGAAAAGCTACTACCATCGCATTAAATGCACTGCAGCAACTTTTCTGAACGCATTTATGTGGAGAAGACTCTTGAACAGTGCAATCTTAGCTACCACCATTCACAGAGAGCTAAAGAAGATGTTTGATGGGACGTGTACTCAAGTGAAGGCTTAGATGATAAACAAGTGTACGATGAAGATGGCCTGGAAGGAACTATATAATGAAAAAGACCTTCCATAATGAAGGGAGGAAAAAGAGGGAAGAGGGATAGAAAAAGAATTATTATAGCACTAAGGACTGTATTAGCTTTCAGGAACATTGTTTTAATTCATAATTCATCTCCTTGGACACTAATTTCATCGAGTTTTAAGTGTGTTTTCGTGTTTGTTCATCTTTAAATCCTTACTAGCTGTTGTCCAATTCGCAAATAATCCAGCTCTTTCACTCACTTTCTACAAATTTATTGTATTGGGCACATTGGGCTCACATCCCATATCTTTTGGGTTTGGGCTACAAATCGTGACCCTACAATAATGTATTGGTTAATTTAATTATACAGCTTTAATTATTATTGTTTAGCGTAACAATAAACTATATTGCTTTAATTTGTTTGTCATTAATTATACTACTTTAATTTGTTATATTGTTTAACCCGTTGTGCACATTACACATTCCATGTGTAGCACAATAATTAAAGTAGTGTAATGTGCAGCACATTATACTGCTTTAATTATTGTTTACCAGGCCCCAGCCCATCAGCCCATCCACCCCCTCCCACTCAACAAACAAGCACAAGCTTGATGCCCCAATCACAATAGCCTACTAATCAAAAAATTTCACAATCACAATACACAATACCATCTATATATTACTAAAAGCTGAAGCGTAGCGTTTAATGCTGCTGCTCTCATGTTGCGCCACATCAGCTGCCACGTCATTTTTAAAATATATATATATAATTTGTCCTACAATTTTAAAATAATTTTTACAATTTTCAGCCTTATAAATACAGTCCACTACTTATTTATTTACTTTTACTATCACCCTATAATAAATCTAGCACACTACTTATTTATTTACTTTCACTATCACCATATAATAAATCTATATAATTAATCTAGCCCACTTCTTATTTATTTAGTTCCACTATCAAGTCCAACCCAAAACCTTTTCAGTTCAGTTTTAGGATTTTGTGTGAGCTTTTTCAGCTTAAAAGAAAAAGAAAAAAATTAAAAAAAAAACAAAAAAAAACGTTTAAGCCTTTCAAGCTTTAGGTTTTTTTTTTCAATTTTCCTATAATTGTTTTTAACATTTATTTTTTTAATATTTACATTTCTTCAACCTTTGTCTCTCTCCCTTACCATTTCATCTTCTCACTACTTCTTCAATCTTTCTCCCTCCCTTACCTTTTCATCTCCCCACTACCTTCTACATTAATATCATTCTTTCTTTTTCCCTTCATCTTCCTTTTATTTTTGTCTCTTCTTATTCACACACTCTTACTATAAATTTGTCACTATCTCTTCTATTCTATGCATAGTTTTTCCTCACAAAAAAAAGGTACTCTCTCTCTCTCTCTCTCTCTCTCTCTCTCTCTCTCTCTAAATTTTTTGGTGGATTTTGTTATTTTTATTGCATCTCTACTTTAGGTTGATAATTTTTTATATTCTTTAAAACTCTATTTTGGGTTAATGCGATTTGGTTTTGTTTTTTAAATTGTTGTTGTTGTTTTTTATTTTATTTTTTATTCTATTTGATTGTTAAATGTTATCCTATTGCGATCTAAAGAATTAAATATAGCATATAAAAATATAATATTATTCTATTACATAGCATGATTTGGATAATTTGGTATTTATTTTGTTACATAGCATGATTTTTTATAATGCTTAATTAGGATGTCAAACTATGAGACTTTACTAATTTTTGTTTATTTTCTAATCCTTTGTGGTGGACAAAGTACTTTTAATAGTTGTATTAGAAGTACTCTATAATGCCATTCATTTAATGAAAAGCAAAGGTTAGCCAAACGAAAATAATTGGATATGTGACAAATTGCAAAAGCTAAAATTTGTATATATACAATAATTGTTTATTTGATAATATGTTTTGAGTGGCCGGAATTATAATTTCTACAAAGAAAATAACCTTAATAGATTATCAAAAACAAAATTTTATCATAATATTGGTTCAATTAATCATTGTTAAGTTTTATTAATTTTTTTTAGTTTACATTTTTTTGGTGTTTTAGATTGTTCCTATGTTACATATATGATTGTTCCTATAATAAATAAAAATATAATTACAAAATACATTACTCATTATTAGATTAGTTTAAATTGTAAAAAAAAAAATTAATAAAACCATCATAAAAATAATTATCACGCGCAACGCGCGGGTCCGCGACTAGTTACATTAAAAGACAATCAATATCTCACTAACAAACACCAATACCAACACCAACACACTGACCAACACCAACAGATAAGATAAAGCCAAATTCAAAAAGACAAAAAAAGGTAAAAAGCAAAATATAAATAAAGGTAATTCAGGCCAGCCAATCAGAGAATTCAAAAGAGAGAGATACTGAGACTGAGTAAAGTTAGACTATTAAAGAATAAAGAGAGAGAACCATTCATTACTTTCATTTTATTTTTTTCATTTCAATGAGATAAAGAGAGAGAGAGACTGAGAGACTGAGAGAGAGTCAGAGAGAAAAAGAGAGAAATACCTTGAGGGAGGGAGCACTGAGCACCGGAGCAGAGCGATCTGCGATGAGGGGCGAGCGAGCGACAACGATGACGAGCGATCTACGACTATGACGAGTGATCTACAGTGACATGATCTACAAGCGATCTGTGAGCAATCTACCGCGACAGCGACGACGTGACCGTGGGTTTGGACCGTTTGGTTTGCTGGGGTTTGGTTTTGGACCTTTGGTTTGCTCTGTATTGGGGTTTTTTTTTTTTTTTTTTTATAATAAACACTAAAACACCTCTCTATTGGAGTTTGTTTTAGGATCGCTCTTCTAGTTGCTCGTAAGCCGGATCCTCGCGTCTCTTCTGCCTCCGTTCCCGCCAGGTGGATCCCCGGGAAGACCCTGCCGAGCCGCTCTCTGCGTTACCTCCAGACATCTTCCTGTAAACAAGTCTCAGCGGAACCACTGCTTAGTAGGATTTCCCACAGACGGCGCCAATTGTGCGCGCCCAATATCGAAACCCGTTGGGCTGGGCCTCACTTGGGCTCACAACTTATTTGTATGGTGGGCTTGGATTTCCTACTCTGGGTCGTTCTTCTCGCTAAGACTTAACGTCCTCTCTGTTCTTTTCTCGTGGGTCTGGGTCACCTTCTCTCTCTGCTCACTCTTTGCATACACTCTTCTTACCGCCCATTTTTCCGACCCCTCTCTTCTCAAAACTTCCTGTATTTATAATCCATAGTTTAGTGGAGAGGTCATAATTACTTGCCAACGAATGCAACCGGCGGTCCACTATTATCGATCGTAAGTGGGTGGTCAGGTAGGAGTGGGAAACTGTGAGGGTGGCATTGGAACTTGGTTCCCACCTCTACGATAGTTCTTGGCAGTGGTGGCTCTCCGAGGCACGGCCGGGTAGGTACAGCGCGGGGTTTCCCGAGAGTCAAATATCTATCACTGCCTGGGAAGGTGTTGCCGAGAAACGATGAAGAGGCAAGGCTCGGGCTTGCAGTATGCGTGGCCCGGGGGTGGGCTGCCGGGTAGAAGGGGATTGACCTCATGGGCCATATACCCAGGCCAGGGTCCAAGGCCCAATATAGGATACGACGCGGGGGCCGTACAATACCCATGTTAGGATTCAATGTAACACATGTTATTGTACTACACTCTTATACAATAAAGATGTAACCCTTAAGGAATTTCTCCGTGGATGTAAGCCGACAAGACTGAACCACGTAACTCTCGTGTTCTCGGTGTTCCTATTCTATACTTCCCCTTCCGCATCCACTTTAACATACACAACATGATATAACACATCGCGTTGCTAATAATATACATTTAACACATGCTATTATCTTTATCAATACCATTTATTACCTTTTCAGCAATTGCTTTCACCTCGAATACATTTGTGACACACACCCATATTTTTAGCTCAAAATGTGTATTGACATTCTCATCATTGTATATATGTTGAGCAAGTATGGTTTTGCCTAAACCCCCAATTCCCACAATAGCAACGACTGAAACTTCATTATTAGGCTCCAATAAAAGTTTTATGATGGCATTTTTATCATCATCTCTTCCAATAACTTCTTTATTAGGTAAACATGGGAAAGTCTCCCTATTTAGACTTACTTGAGGCTTACATAGCCTTCATTAAAGTGAAAGTTATTCCTATCTTCCGCCATCGCAGTTAGTTTCTGCCTTAATTCGATTATTCTAATACTCATCCTATGATTTCTAAAAGCAAGTGGGATACTTCTAAAGAAATTGCGTACCTTTCCTGCACTGTTCCCAATCGTCTCTTCTTGCTGCAAAGCTAACTCAGTGTGGAACTTATACTCACCCAACAAGTCATCTGCATCATAAAAAGTGTCCTTGAGCTTTTCGAGCCAGTCACTGGTTTGATGATTGCGGTTCTGCTGCTCCAATGCATCCAGAAGGACAGCTTGTATTCTGGACACCGTGTTCTTGATGCTTTCAAGGTCATCCGTAATATTCCACAGTGGTCTAAACTTTTCAAAAGCCGCAGATCCCAAATTTTCAATTATGGTCTGTGCAACTCCGCAGAGGATTGCTTCAGCCATTTGTTCGTAGTGAGAGAAAGGAAGACTAAAAGAGCGAGAGGGAAGCTAGAGCCTAGAGAGGGTGGGCTTCAAGTACTTCAGTGCTAGAGAGTGAAAGGAAGGCTAGAAGAACGAGAGGAAAGGTAGAGAGTGAGCTTGAAGTGCTTCAGTATGCTAGAGAAAGGAAGACTTAAAGAGCGAGAGGGAAGCAAGAGAGGGTGTGCTTCAAGTGGTTCAGTGCTAGAGAGTGAAAGAAAAACTTTCTATGGAGTGAAAGCTAGGCTAAAAGAGTGAGATGGAAGCTAAAGAGTGAGAGCTTGAAGTGCTTTCAATATGCTAGAGAGTTTAAAAAAGAAGGCTAAAAGAGCGAGAAGAAAGCTAGAGAGTAATGTTGCTGTGAAGAAGGAGCCGAAGAGGACCGAATATATATGGGGGAAGAAACTTACCGATACTAGTGATTATCAAAAAAGTTACCGATACTAGTCTTCCTTTATGAATTCTCTTGGAATGTTACCGTTATCAAGGAGTGAAAGCTAGGCTAAAAGAGTGAGATGGAAGCTAAAGAGTGAGAGCTTGAAGTGCTTTCAATATGCTAGAGAGTTTAAAAAAGAAGGCTAAAAGAGCGAGAAGAAAGCTAGAGAGTAATGTTGCTGTGAAGAAGGAGCCGAAGAGGACCGAATATATATGGGGGAAGAAACTTACCGATACTAGTGATTATCAAAAAAGTTACCGATACTAGTCTTCCTTTATGAATTCTCTTGGAATGTTACCGTTATCATGCATAGGAAAATGAGGAGGCACCAAGTGTTGACTGCCGAGGCCTTTAGCACCAAAACAACAAGAGTGTCAACCCAAGTGTTGGTAGTTATTACTACTTGTTATGGCATAGTATTGTAGGACTAACATTTAGCCTTGAAAGTCTACGACCCAATCTTTTTACTATTTGAACTTCCTTCCTGGAAATTTCCGAATACCAATATCATTCATTGTGTCAATTCTGTCAAAATGGTCGGTTTGACAATTCAGACCTTTTAAGCATTGGTTTGGATAAGAATGAAAAATTAAAATTATTTTACTATTTAGCTTATTTTTGCTAAAAATTTTTTTTCTTCAAATTTAGAGAAAAAACCTTACAAACTTATCATATATATTTATATTGAGTGTAAATTTTTAAAATCTAACTGTTAGATTGTATGTTCTTATTACATCTTTAATGCTTACAAAATTTCAAGAAAATCAAAGATTGTAAGGTTGAAATTTATCAACCATCTTGTTGGCTTTATTCCGTGCCAATTTGCTTGTAATTTAAGCACTTAGTAACCCTGTATTTAGGTGGGATTATTGTAAGGGTAGTGTGTGAGAAGAGGTGAAGAATAGCTCAAGTATGTGCAAAGAAGCAGAGCTTCGCGGCTAGGACTCACGAGTGGCTCGCGGCTACAAGTCGCCAACTTCAGGCACGTGAGATGCACGCAAGGAAGCTAAAGGGTCGCGCCAGCTGTCACACTACAGAACAAAAGTCCCAGGCTAGCCAGGCCGTTATGTCGCGACTTGATTTCGCGACTTGGACAAGCCGCGAGACCAAGCTGCCAATTTACCCTGTTTGGCAAAAGCTGTCTCTTCGTATTCTCATCTCACCTCACTATATATAGACCCTTATACCCACTAAATTAAGAGAGCTTCCAGAGAGAATTTTGTGAGAGAAAACCCTAGAGAAAAACAAGATTGCCTCATCCCCAATCTTCATCTAAGAAACTCTACAAATTCCTCTACTCTCTTCCTTTCCATTGTCATACCCTTGAGAGGTCTTTTACCAAATCCTTATCTCACCACACCCATGTCTGTGAGAAGATTTATTTGGTGCTGAGGGAAGCAATTTGAAAGGAACCAATATACATTGGTTGATGCTATGGTCAAGTAGCGGAATTCGAGAAGCTAGAAAAGAAAAAGGTTCAGCGCAACCTTGTTGGAGCAAGAAACTTGGAGGGTTTAGGTACCTGGGTAGATTAGGCTTGGAGGGTTTATTGCTGTTCATGTATCCCAACTACATTTTCTAGTGGATTATTGACCGCTTGGAGGGCGGCGGAGAGGTTTTACGCCGAGGGCTTCGATTTCCTCTTCGATAACACATCGCGTGTTGTCTTTGTGTTTGCATCTTTCTTCCCTTTATTTTTGCCTTATATTTACTGTTGTGGATGTGTTTATATTTGGCTTAGATTAGTTACCAATTTAGTGTTTGGCTTATGTTCATGTTCCGTACATTAATTGTTTGATTATAAGCTTGAATTGATATTTTTATAATTTGGGGTCTAAACGTTCAAGGGTGTTTCATACCCATATTGAACTTTCAATTGGTATCAGAGCGGGTACACTTGTTGTGGTTTTAATACTTGAGTGTGATCCTTGACCCCTGTTGAGATAGACAGGTCTCAATCTCTCATTGTTCCACCATTTTTTGATGGTAATAATTATGCATTTTGGAAAGTCCGAATGAAGGCGTTTTTGTGTTCTATGGATGAGGCTGTGTAGGATGCTGTTGAAATAGGTTGGACAAAGACGGAGGATGCCAAATCCACTTGGGACAAGGCAGCTCTTGCAGCGGCTAATGCAAACAGTAAAGCATTGAACGCCATTTTCTGTGGTATCTCTCCAGAAGAATTTCACAGGATTTCACATATTATCGTTGCTAAGGAAGCATGGGAGATTTTGGAGACGACTTATGAAGGAACCAAGAAGGTGAAAGACACCAAACTTCAGATGTTGACCACTCGCTTTGAGCAGCTAAAGATGGATGAGGATGAGTCTTTTAACTCTTTTTACAGTAAGCTAAACGAGGTGGTCGTCGGCAAATTTAATTTGGGGGAAAAGACGGAGGACTCTAAAGTTGTAAGGAAGATCCTTCGGTCACTACCAGAAAGTTTTCGTGCCAAAGTTACAGCCATTAAAGAGAGCAAAGATCTTGATGACATCAAGGTTCAAGAGATGGTTGGTTCTCTGCAGACATATGAATTGTTCCTGCCTTCTTAGAAGAAGAGCAAATCACTTGCTCTTAAAACAATTGATGAGAGAGTGGCATATCATGACCCTTCGGAAGAAGATGGAATGGAGAAGGAAGTAGCATATCTTGCGAAAAACTTCCGAAAATTCTTGAAAATGAAGAACAATGGGAAACTATTCAACAGAGGGAAATTTTCATATTCAAGAGGTGATAGGAAAGAATTTACGAGGAAAGAAAGGAAGGAGTCTCAATCTTCCTCGGACATTGTGTGTTTCGAGTGTAATGGACACGGACACTTCAAAAAGGAATGTCCCAATTATTTGAAGATAAAAGGAAAGGTCTATGCCACTACTTTGAGTGACTCAGATTCATCAAACTCTGACTCGGAAGAAAGATGTGACGGAGAAGGAAATTACTCCGCATTCATGACCATAGCTCATGTGGAGACCTCAGATGATTTGGATATTCTAGTGAAGGAGCTTGGTGAGCATTCTGATTTGGAGTCTATGGGGATTGTTGAAGAATCGGAAGATGTTAAGGATGAGAAGAAGAAGAATGTGGCTAATCAATGGGTGCTTAACAAGTCTTGTAATCAATCAGAAGCCAAATTTGGAGCTAGAGGAAGATCACTCCTAAGACAGCAGCAGGGTCCTAAAACGGAGTATGTTTGTCATTATTGTGGATTGCAAGGACATACCAGACCCAACTGTCAAAAGATGAGAGCAGACAACAATGCAAGTGCACCTCGGTCATGAGGAAGAAGAAATGATATGAGGACTTGGGGTGGTGAGCAACCAAGAAGCCAAAAACGTGATCCAGGAATGATGGACGTGATGAAGATGATCGGTGCGTTCACCAATTGCTTGGAAAGCTTCACTCGAAGGTTTGACAGTCCTAACTCTCATACCCGATCCGTCAAGGATATCACCCCAAACGCACGTGACGTGTGGGTGACAAAGGGTACTCATGCATAAGCATTATAACATGTCCATGCATCAATTCTTCCTATGCTTTGTGGATATGATTGGTTATATGTTTTGCGTTTTTTAGTATTAATTTTTAATTTATGTTCTGTTTATGTTTAAAATGCTTTTACATTTTCTTCGTTCTGATCAATCTTTTATTGTTTTTGTGTCAAAAATCCAAAAACTCATAAAAAGTAGAAAATCCAAAAAGTTTGATCACTTTGTTGAGTTTTGTCTCAAAGCATGTTTTGCCTTGTACCTTTGTACTTATGGCTTTGTGCATTTAACGAGTGTAGCTTGTCTCTCATGCACTCATATCATTGTGGAAGAAATTCTGAAATATATGTGACTGTTGTAAATAGATCTTCAACCTTGTCATGAATGATTAGTGAATGATTGTGTTGATCTTGAGACATGCATAGACTCATGCCTATATATCTTCCCACTTTTTATTTTTATTTTTTTGCTTAAAAAAGCTCTCTAAATGTAAATCTCCAAATGAAAAGAGATATAGAGTTGCAAAAGCCTGTCGCACAAACTAGTATTTGACTAGAAAAAAGGGAAAGCGACCAAAATAGAATGTATGAATGATGCCCAAAAAGCCAAAAGATATCTCATCAATTGAAATATCAAAAATTTTAGGCATCTATCTCTCAATGAGATTTTCTTTGCTCAAAAAATTGCAAATGATATGTTGAATATGGAGCCAAATAAAAAGCTTCAAAGAATTGTTATCACATACTTGTGGGAGGTCATATATGCATATTTCTATAATTGAGATAGGTCACATTATCTAGTGCTAGTTGTGTATGCCTTGATTGAATTGATCATTGAAGCATCACATTGGACTAAGGACTATCTCATTTTTGATATCCACACACAACACACAAGTCTATGTTCAATGAATGTCATATTCATTTGTGTGATTATACTTGTTTAAATGTGTTTTCACAAGCTCAATCTTTGTTGATCAAACACAAAAAGATTTTTGAGTGTTTTATTTTGTTTTTGGAAAAGTACTTTGTTGTTACTAAAATGTCAAAATTTCAAAAACAGTGTTGCCCTATTTTGGCGACTAAGTCGCGGGTAGGTCTAGTCGCATGCTCCAGTCGCGAACCTCTATCAGAGATTTTCGCGGGTCACTGGTGGGTCAGCATCCCAATTGTGAAAAAGACTTAGAAATTTTCCCAAAATTTGAGTTTCATGATTTTCGCGGCTCAGTGTGGCGACTTGTTCGCGGGTGGAAGGTCCAGTCGCGAGGGGTACTCAGGGATCTTCGCGGCTCATATCGCGACTATCTCGCGATTAGACCTTCCAGTCGCGAAAAACACTTAGAGAAATTTTTCAGATTTCTTTCCTTCATAGTGTTTCGCGGCTTACCATGGTGACTTACTGGCGACTTGATCCAGTCGCGAAAAACGCGTTTTTTTTTTGCTATCCAAGGTCAGTTTTAAAACTTTTAGTTTTTCCCTCGTACCTTTGTGACTGTTCATTGTCTTCCTCATTTTTTTCTCACAAACACTCCGAGTTTTTTCTGTGAAAATCCTCCATTTCTGCATCATCTTCTCTCAAATCTTCCACAAAAAGGTATGAGCTTTCTTCCTTTCCCTTCATACTCACTGGTTTGAGCATTTTTTTTTCCTGATTTGTGACGATGTTGTTGTGGGTTGTGATTTATCATGTTCGAACATGAGTTTCTGATTTTAGGGTTATATTGCTTGTTTGTGCTAGTTCACACATTGATCTTCTCAATCTTGTGTACCTACTGTGGTGTTGGTTGTTTACACACACTCATTGTCATGTTTTGAACCCTAATTTCTAGTGTTTAGGGTTTCCTTCATTACTCATGGTATGACACTGACACATTGCTAATAATGTTTGCTATCCTGTTTGGTGTTTTTTGTGTGTGTTAAATCATGGTGCAGAGTTAAAATGTCTCCATTCAAGAGATCAGCTGTGAAAGGAGGCAGCAGCAAAGGAAAGGAACATGTTATTGAAATTGATGATTGTTCTCCTAGACCAAAGCGGGCTCGTTCCCCATCTGGTGTGTTCGATCCCAACAGGTTTCAATCATATGCTGCCTTTCAGACTCATGACAATTACTTCAAAAAGGCTACACCTCTGATTGAAAGAGTCTTTGACCAACATTCTCTGTTTGACACCAACATTCCTCAATGGTTTGCACGCAAGGATTGGAATTATATCCTCTCTGACCTTGATGATGCATATGAAGATCTGGTAAAAGAGGTTTATGCCAATGCAATTGTTGAAGGAGATGAACTTAAGTGCTGGGTTAGAGGAAAAAGTTTCTCGGTCTCTCCCGCATACCTAGCAGAGATTCTGCACATCAACAGACCAATACTTAGGGTCTCACCGGTCTATGATGATCTACATCCAGATGAAGAACTACTTAAAGCAACTCTTGGGGACAATCTGGAATTTTCCTCAAATGGGAACTCGGTCAGTGTTTCATCCCTTCCTCCAAAATTGAGGGTGCTCACGATCGTCATGTTTCACAACCTGTATTCCCTATCTAGCACAGGGTATATGAATCTCGGGCGTGCACTATTTCTTCATGATCTGATTTCTGATGTCGAGATTAACATCTGTGCTCATATCTTTCATATCCTTCGTAAAACTGTTCTACGAACAGAATCAAGGATATGCATTCCATTTTGCTGTCTCATCTCACGGATTCTGAAGCATAAAGGGCTCCATCCATCTGAGAATGAATTTCTCTGCACAAAACTATGTCCAATCAACATGCGCACATTCAATGCTAGCATTGGTCATAGTAAGAAGGGAATCAAAACAGAAGCTTCCGCGTCCCACAGTGGCTCGCGCTCCAGTTCACTTCCCGCTAACGAGAAGCTAGACTCTATTGTAGCTTTTGTTTATGAACTGAGTTCCAAAATGTCCGACCTTCCTTCCATCTTAAATCATCTCAGCATTCGATGGGATACGAAGTTCACTTCGATTCAAACTCAATTGGATGAAATTCAAAGAAAGCTAGAAAATAATGATGACTAGCTATTCTATGACAAAAAGGGGGAGATGCTGTTGGCAGGAGGAAAGTTCAACGAAAGGGGGAGACTTCAGCTAACAGACTTTTGTTTACTGCTTTTGTCTATCTTTAGTTGTTACCATATTTCTATACTCATCTTTTATCATTCAGCTTTAGTTCTTTATGCTGTTGGTTTGTACCCATGTTGCTTATGTAAGCTTTAAGGGTTTGTTTCAATGCACGTTTGTATGCCTTTGTGGTTTGTGTTATGCTTTATGCAGCCTTTGTGCTTTGTTTAAATCAGTACTTCCAACTAAATGTCTTGCATTTTCTTCTAAGTACTGTCACTCTTGTGCCCTTGTAGGATTTTTCCTAGATGCACATACTTCATGTACTGTGCATTGGTTGAGTGTTGGTCATTCAAGCGATTTACCTTGTGTTTATTATCTTGAATGTCCGGATGTTCATTCCAAGTATGAATGAGCATTGTGATCACTTGGCTATAGTGATTACCTGTTTTGGTCTTGACATGGTTTATTGCTTTATTTCATTTTGCATGATCGCATTGTGCTTGTCCATATGCATTACAAGTTTCGGTATACAATGAACTTATTGTGTTGTTGTGTTTCAGGAGTTACTTGTTCTTATGGTTCTAAAACTTCGTAGATTCTAGAGTTAGGTGTGAGTGAGTTTTCCAACTGTTCCCAACTCACACATTAAGTTTAGAGTTTGTTTTAGGGTTTTGTTATGGAATAGCCAAAGGGGGAGATTGTAAGGTTGAAATTTATCAACCATCTTGTTGGCTTTATTCTGTGCCAATTTGCTTGTAATTTAAGCACTTAGTAACCCTGTATTTAGGTGGAATTATTGTAAGGGTAGTGTGTGAGAAGAGGTGAAGAATAGCTCAGGTATGTGCAAAGAAGTAAAGCTTCACGGCTAGGACTCGCGGGTGGCTCGCGGCTGCAAGTCGCCAACTTCAGGCACGTGAAATGCACGCAGGAAAGCTGAAGGGTCGCGCCAACTGTCGCACTACAGGACAAAAGTCCCAGTTGGGATTTGTGCCCTAGAATTCTATTGTATGATGCTATGTTTTATATTATGTATGACATTATGTATGACATGATGTATGACTTAATATTGAAATTAATAAAGTTGTTTTATTATTATCTGAAATGATGGTAACATGAATATTTGGACATTATCATATAGTCCATGAGATGCATAGTATGTGATTTATGTGAGAAGTCACAGAAGATATAAATCACAAGTTCTTTGTAAACTCAGAATATTAGTTCGTGGTCGGTGATGAAATTGGGCATTTCATCTGCGAAGACCATAACATATAAACTAAGATGATTTGTCTTGATCATGGAAGTGGTGACTTCTAGTTGATATGTTGATATGTTTTAAGAGTTAAAACATATTGAACTGGACCGCTGTGAGATTTATTATTCTCCTAAGGACTGTCATATGAATAATAAATCTCACGACTTGTATTTGCATGAACTCTTAATCCTGAGAGAATAATGGACCTGATCATGAGGTGTAGGTTGCTTTGATATATCAGGAGTGAGATCTATAGTAATGGTCAAAACCTCAGTATGTTGGGTAGCCACATTTAGTGTTGATGGAACATGTATTCTCAAGATGGAATTCATAGTCTCTTAACGGAGATATAAAGTATTCCCTTGAGATAAGTTTAATGAGTTTGTTATTCATAGAGTTAGGCCTAACCACTTTAGTAAGACTAAAGTATATAATTATGAAATTGGATTTCATAAATATATGATAAATAACTTAAAAGAATTAAACCGGGTACTCAAGGATTAAGATGTAATAATTTACAAAGTGGCAGTCTACATTAATGACTTTGTATTACTACGAATATTTTATAAAGGAGTTGCATGTATAATAAAGTCTTGGGATATAATTTATAGATAAGGCCTAGAGTGTAACTATATTTATATAGTGGTATTAAATATAGTTAATAGTAACTTTGGACTTGTCAAGAGTTGATAGAAAAGCCCAAAACCCATTGGAGCTAGTGTCTTATTGGCCCCTTTTGGTCCCACTCCAAGCCACATACTTAAGCCCAATTGGAAAGGCCCAAGAGGCCAGCCCAATTAGATTATTGGTTAGATACAAAAGGGAAAAACGTACAGAATTTTCTGAGTGAGAAAAACAACATTGTAATGGTGTGGAACTGAGTGTATGTCACTCTCTAATCATCCTTTTGTTACCAATTGAGAGTCCACACTTCTTGGGCGTTAGTGGAATTGGAGTGAAGATCAAAAGTATTCCTAAGTGCTTCAATCTTCGGTTTTTAAATTCACCGCTTCAAGGTACAATCTCTTGTTCTCTAACTCTGAAATTTACTTTGTGCATGTTATCAATTTCGAATGATGTAGATCCGTTTTAAACTTATTTTTTCCGCTGTGCATGTAATTATTCCATCATAGGCTAGCCAGGCCGTTACGTCGTGACTTGATTTCGCGACTTGGACAAGCCGCGAGACCAAGCCGCTAATTTACCCTGTTTGGCAAAAACTGTCTCTTCGTATTCTCATCTCACCTCACTATATATAGACCTTTATACCCACTAAATTGAGAGAGCTTCCAGAGAGTATTTTGTGAGAGAAAACCCTAGAGAAAAACAAGATTGCCTTATCCCCAATCTTCATCTAAGAAACTCTACAAATTCCTCTACTCTCTTCCTCTCCATTGTCATACCCTTGAGAGATCTTTTACCAAATCCTTATCTCACCACACCCACGTCTGTGAAAAATTTTATTTGGTGCTGAGGGAAGCAGTTTAGAAGGAACCAATATACATTGGTTGATGCTATGGTCAAATAGCGGAATCCGGGAAGTTAGAAAAGAAAAAGGTTCGGCGCAACCTCGTTGAAGCAAGAAGCATGGAGGGCTTAGGTACTTGGGTAGATTAGACTTGGAGGATCTATTGCTGTTCATGTACCCCAACTACATTTTTTAGTGGATTATTAACCGCTTGGAGGGCGGCAGAGAGGTTTTACGCCGAGGGTTTCGGTTTCCTCTTCAATAACACATCGCGTGTTGTCTTTGTGTTTGCATCTTTCTTCCCTTTATCTTTGCCTTATATTTACTGCTGTGGATGTGTTTATATTTGGTTTAGATTAGTTACCATATTTGGCTTAGATTAGTTACCATATTGGGGTCTAAACGTTCAAGAGTGTTTCATACCCATATTGAACTTTCAAAGATCAATTGCTATATCATCAAATAAATGTTATAATTTCAAGTTTTTGTAATCTAAAGTTGTATATAAAAAATAAGTTAATTAATTAAATAGTAAATAATATCTGATTTGAATAAAATTTAATATGCATGTTAAGAACATAAGGAACATGAAATTCAACAGTTAGATTTTCAAAATTCACTCTCAAAAAAGAAATATATGAGAAGTTTGAAGAATTTCTCTCCAAATTAGTTTGGAGATAAACTTTGTTCGTACTATTCATGACTCCATTACACTTTTTGGTACTATTCATGACCTTATTATACTATTTCAACTCACTTTTACATTTATTTACTTTCAGTAATAAGTTTTCAGTTTCAGTAAAATAAACAATATCCAAACAAACCTTTAAATGGAATCTGAATGAGTGAACCATTTCTTCAGTGGGTACCCATTTTGTTGAAAGTTGAGAGAGAGAGAGAGAGAGAGAGAGAGAGAGAGAGAGAGAGAGAGATTTACGATTACAACATCTCTATTCTGTTCTTATATGAGGAAAAAAAAAAACACACAGCATGGCGGGAAAAAACAGTCTACAACGGCTATTACATGCGTATAAGAGACTAACAATATCTAATATCCAATCAAATATTTACATGTGTCCACTACCTCAAATAATTGTTACAAAACTTAACCAAGACGAATTGTCGCTCAAATTTTTTCTAATATAAACGACTGCCGTATAGTTTTTTTTTTTTTTCACTCATCTCTCTCATTTAATCAAAACAATGATAAATGAAAGATTATTTTTTCCACCATAACTATTTGGCTTTTGGTGAGGAATGTGGAATTAGTAAAATAAAAAGTCTCAAAGCACAAATTTTACATGTATATTATGATATAGTTGATTGTGAATGGTAAAATTAATTATTCACCGCTCATAATCGTGACAAAATTGTGACAAATAATGCAATCTTATAAGAATGTTTAATAAAAATCCTCAAATGTACAGACCCTTGAAAATGTTGGAGCAAAGCCCCATACCCCTATCCATTTAATGTAAAATTAGAAAACTAAAAGTTGCTAAATTATTGCTTGTCCCAATTAGCCCATAGTTACAGTTCTTTGATGAATCATGCCTTTGTCTTGATCATTAACTGCAATGACTTTTAAAAAGTACTGTATAGTATCATACCTTTATCTTTCTTTCTTTCTTTCTTTCCAACTCGATCTCAAAGCAAACAATGCAACGAGGGATCGATCTTTTTTAATTTTTTTCCCCAGAGCTAGTCTCTGCCATTCCCTAGAGCCAGTCTCCTTCCCTCTAATACATAACTTGCTCTACCCACTCGCATCCTCATCCCAACAAGATAAACCCCTTAAACTAAAGTTCCCCGTTTCTTCTATCTCATGCAAGTTTCAGAGCTCATTAATCGTACTAAACAATGCTCCTTTAAAGCATAGTTATCAGTATTGTATAATACGCGATAGAAAGCTCCCTCCTAATGAAGATTTTGAGAGCATCTCTAGATCAACTCTCATGGGAAAGCTCATCTCCTTAAAAAGGCCAAATCTAACCATTGTCAAAGATGTTGTCCTTTAAGCTTGGAGGTCAGTATACCCGCTGGATGTAAGGAGGCTAGATAAAGACATCTTTCTGTTCAGTTTTCAGCATGAAAGTAAACCGTGTGCGAAGCATAAGAAAATAACCAGAGTGTTCGGACCCATGTGTAGTAATAATCAATGTTGGACTAACATTTAGCCATTAAAAGTCTAACCAGTTCTTTTGGTTTTTTTTTTTTTTTTTTTTTTAATACGCACTTCTTCCTCCTTTGACTTTAAGTCCCATCCTGGAAATTTCGCGAGTCAGCCATATTAATATCACCGTGACAAAAATGCGAGTCTAAAATTCAGACCTAAAATGGAATCTGAATTAGTGAGTCATTTATTCAGTGAATTCACATTTTGTTGAAACTCAATCACAGAGTTTTGAGAGAGAGAGAGAGAGAGAGAGTCATTTATTCAGTGAATTCACATTTTGTTGAAACTCAATCACAGAGTTTTGAGAGAGAGAGAGAGAGAGAGAGAGAGAGAGAGAGAGAGAGAGAGAGTAATTTGAGCCTCTTGAGCTAAGAAGCACGGGTGCGTTTCAGGACTCGGGTGCGGGTGCGGGACTCGGCAATTTTTGAAAAAGGTGGGTGCGGGTGCGGCGGGACTCGGCGATTAAAAAATTATTAAAAATATTTTTATTTATATTTTTAATATATTGCTAAGTATATAAACATATACGATACTTGTTCACATTATATAAACATATACCAAATTTAATAACTAAAACATGATGTTCATAAATTAAATACAACCCAGACTCTAGAGTGGTTGGAATGCAGGACTGAGTGGCTGGTTCAGTGAAGCGCAGCCCAGACAGCACAGAGAAGAGAGAAAGAGTGATGGAGTTGGAGTGAGGAGGCTGTTTTGGAGTCTCTGGACGAAGTGTGAGGGAGTTTTGCACCTGTTTTGGAGTTCTGCACGAAAGAGCGATGGAGAAAGAGCGTTTTGCACCTTTTTTTTTTTTTTTTTTTAGTTTCGGCCTGAACCGGCCGTTTCGGCGGTTTCGGCCGAAACAGCCGATACGGCCGAAAAGGCTGATACGGCCGAAACGGCTTGAATCAGGCCGATTCGAGCCGCGTCGGCGCGCGTCGGCTTTGCCACGTGGCCTAACACGGCCCGACGCGGCACGGACGCGCGGTCAGCGGCGTTTGACGCGCGTCGTCGCGTCGAGCCGCGTTCGACGCGGGTGCGGCGCCTCTGGCGCCGCAACCGTGCTTTCCAGCTCTTGAGTCTTGATTGATTTCTGTAACTTAATTACAATTTCTCTGTTTTGTTCTTACAAATATGAGAAGCCGAGAATGGCGGGAAATTAACAGAGCCTACAATGGCTATTATCTAATCCCCAATCAAATATTTTAAATGTAAACACTGCTTCAAATAAATGTCCAGAGTCTAGTAGTATGGGTTCAAATTTAGCTCGACAATGAATATAAAATGTTTAAGCTTGGATAGCGAATGTAAAATGTTTAAACTTAGCTAGATTTATTAGTTAAGTTGAGCTCGACCTCATTATCAAGTTCAAACTTGAGCTTAATATCAAAATTTTGAACATGAAATCCAACAAAAATATATTATCAAGCACATATATAGCTTATTGGTTTGGACAAATAATCACAACTCCTATTTACTTAAAATCTTCATAAGATATGAGTTTAATTGTCAAACTTATATCAATCTTATTATCAAATAAATGAGTTTAGGCTCAACTTGTTCATGACTTTTTTCATAAACTTTTTTTTTTTTTTTGCTTGGACACTTGTTCATTAGACAAGCAAAATATTTAGGCTCAAGCTTCTTTTTTAATAAACAAACAAACATAAATGATGTTTTTATTGAGCCAGGTCTGGGCTGTTTATGAACAACTTGGTTAATTTATAACCTTACTTAAAAATCAAATAAGTCGGGGGGTGCAATATTTTTAGTAGTTAAGGGTTACAAACAATGTTAATTATGTTAGTTTAAGCTATTTATAACTCATTCAAGTCAAGAGCCTTGTAAGTTAGTTATATAGTATGCTCCCCATTGTATGTACTATCAATTATTAAAAAGAAATTAAAAACGCATTATCTTTTTAGAAAGCAACCCAAAATTAAATAAATTTGGATTAAATTAGGTTAGTTATTTTCTACAAATTCTCAAATTTAAATTTGTATTTATTAATACATATTAATTAAATATGTATCATCCCTAAATATTTTATTGTCAATAGTTTCTTGTGGCTAGCATGGCCAGTCATCACTAGTAATAATATAAAACTAAAGCCTACATTTTTGTTGAAAGTTTGCATTTTTGCAAGTAATCATTCTGTAATATATATATATATATATATATATATATGTATTTTAATTTGGTTTTTGGAGTTACAAAATAGTACAAAACTATATAGTTTAAACTAATTAAAACTTATTGTTTTATTTTTTGAATAGTAAACAAATTCTACTTTAAATTGAAATTTATTTCATTAAATGAGTTCTAATTAAACGTTAAGATTCTAAAAAAAAATTACATGAATATGTTGAGTAAGAAGTCCATTAGGTTCGAGGCCAACATGAATATGTTGAGTGAGAAGTCCATTTCGTGTAGAGACCACTAATTAAATTTATGGCTCCAATCCATTTATTTACTAGGATTTACTTTAGCAGATAAGCACATAGTCCATTAAACCATGATAGCTAGGGCTGATTGACATGTTTTTAGACATTTGAGTAAGTTTTATAAGATGGAAAACTGACCTGTTTTGTTGGCAGCATAAACAACATCAATTTCTATTTCTTTTGCTGTTGGAATGGCTTGAATTGTCAAATTAGTGACTTGACATTAATCAACAAATCATTAAATGGTTTGCGTGCCCATGTCAGAAAGTTTGAATGATATTCAACCAATTTCATGCGTGAAGAAATGCAAGAGCTTGCATTAAATGTTGTTCTTCATGAATTGTCAAAGAAGATGGCCAGGAACAACACTTGACATATGCAAACCAAATTCATGCTTCTTCTCTTTTGGCTGAAATGGATGGCACTTTGGCCATAAATGCTTGCCATTTTCTTTTGACTTGATAAGTTTCATGTGCTGAAATTATTGGTATTTCGGCAAAACATCTAGCTATAAATAGATGGTTGAATTTGAGAGAAGATGCAAGAGAAGCAAGAGAGAGTTCCTACGTGAGATAGGATAAAGCAAAGAACTTCTTCTATGTGTGTACACCAGAGGTAGGAAGTTAGAGTGTCTTGCAACTTGTCTAAATACAATAGGGTGCTCTCTATTTATTTGTGAGAGAACCAAGGGTGTATTTGGGGTTTGGCTTTGTGTGAGACTATCTTCAAGCTATTGTTGTAATCTCCAAAGTTAATAGTGAAACTTTATTCTGTTGTCTCTTATGACGTAGGCATTTGCCGAACCACGTAAATTCCTTTGTGTCATATTTTCTTCTCTCTTCTTTAACCTTGTGTAAACAGATTATTTCACCAATTTTCACAACATTTGCATCACTAAGAAAACATTATATAGCACTGACATTCATTCGCTGTCATTGTAATAAGAAGATAAATAGATAATAATCACGTTTTCCTAGGGGCTTTGAAAATATTTTCCTCAAAAGCTAAAACTTGGTTCCAATGTGGTCTACAAATTGAATATAATCAAAACCTNTGTATGTCAAATGAGAATCCAATCAATCTAGAATGACATTTTTAATAGTGGATGTGTTTCCATGTCTTTTCAGTGTGCATGAGCATATTTGAACAGACACCAATGGACTTGTTTTGCAACCTAGAAAGTTAGAAACCCATTGTAGCATTAGGCAATAAGTGCTTCTTCTGGGATCTATGCTGAGCACAATTAGGTAGATTTGTGCAATGCACAAGAATTTGAAGTGCTTGAATTAGTTGAATGTACTCCACCTTGTCTATGAAATTTCTAGTAACAAAAACCACTTTCAGACTAAGCAATTTTGAGATTACATCCTTTTATTGCAAAGACCAAGAACCAAAACTTCCAAGGGAGCTGCAAGGGCTAAGTTCCTAAGTTCTTTTACATTTATTTCTGGTTTGTTTGTAAATACTTTATGATCAATTTATGTGCCTTGATAAGTACTATCTTGAGTACTTGATCATAGTCTTAACTTTTCTTCAGCTATGATTGTACTTGTGCTTATTCGTGCCCCAAGTTGCATGCCTTAAGCTTTTTGCAGGTTTGCTATGGCACATACATGCTCCATTCTTTATCAACAAAGTCTTAAGCAAGTGGGAGCAAAGGTTGGTGGATAAGCTAACCAAGTATATATGCACATTTCATAGCAATGGCCCATCCATTTTTTTTTTTTTTTTTTGATAAACCTGACTTTCATTAACTTAAACAGAACAAACAAAGGAATCTCCCTTACAAGCAGCCTCAAGCGAGGGGGGAAGATTTCCATTAAGGAAACAAAAATCACAGGAGGAGTTCAAGGCAAGTTTAGCTGCTTCATGAGCTACAGTATTGCCTGTTCTCCTGACCCAACAAAACTTAACAGACACAAAACTAGAGGATAGACTAAGGATATTACTAACAGTGGTGCATGATTGCCAATCCGGGAGAACCTCTGTGTTAAGAAGCGCATCAATGCAATTCTTAGCATCTCCCTCAAAGATAACAATCTTCCATTTCTCTTTGATCGCTAATTGCACGGCCCACAAAATGGCTTGGGCTTCAGCTTTCGTCGGGTCACACAACTGAAACCTTTTAGCCCAAATGAAAAGAACTTCACCTTTGTGGTCCCTTGCCACAGCTGCTAAGGCTGATCTGGTGCTAGATAAGGCTGCATCTACATTGATTTTGACCCATCCTTGAGGGGGTGGGGTCCAAGTAGCGGTGGCAAGCACCTAAGGAGATTGAATTTCTGAAGAGTAGACCTTCACCAACTCTTGAAATCTTGACTGCACATTTTGTTTGGCACTAAGGATATTGGCATTGGTTCCCATAAAATGGTTGCTGTTTCTGGCCTTCCAAATCTCATCTAAGACTAGAGCCATGTTAAGAGAGACAGTCCATTGTTCTTGTGCTGGAACAGAGGAAGCTGGTGGCTCCAAGATAAGCTTGATGAAGTCTTCCGGTGAGCTGATTGTAGTTGCATCAACTCTGAAGCCCCAGCAGGCCAACGCCCAGAGAGCTCTGGCGAAAGGGCATTCTAAGAAAATATGAGAGCTAGTTTCTTCTGCTGCATTGCACAAGGTGCACGTTGGGTCAATATTGGGAAGCCTTATTCGCAAGTTGGCTTTAGTAGGAATAGCATTAGCACCAATTCTCCAAACCAGCAACTTAAGTCTCTCTGGGAATTTGGCTTTCCCAAGCTTCATCCAGGGAGTATGTGGTTGAGTATTACTCTCTGAATGATTGAAGGAGACCTTGTGGATAGATCTGACAAAGTACCTTCCTTTTGAATCAGGGAGCCAAAATAGCCTGTCTTGCTTTGGGGTAATGGGAATAGGAATGTTTAGAATTGCATTTGCATAATCCAGGGTGAAAATCTCATTAACTAGGCCTCTGATCCATGTTCTAGTGGGCTGGTCAATGAGTTCAGAGGCCTTAATTGCAATCTGGTTGTACTCTTCGACCCTCGGATGGGGCTTAAAATTGTCAATCCAGGGCACCCACGGGTCTTTCCACACATCAATAGACATCCCATCTCCCAACATAAAACAAGCCCCTTTTACAACTAGCTTCTTAGTAGCTTCTATAGCTCTCCAAGTTGGGGAACCTACCTTCTCGGGTTCTGCACTGAGCCAACTGTTACCGACTTTGTATTTTGTTCGAAGAATCTCCATGCATAAGCTTTGTTTACCAGAAATAACCAACCAAGCTAGTTTAGCTAGTAAGGCCGAGTTCACCTCATTTGCCTTTTTAAAACCAAGGCCACCTTGGTATTTGGGGCGACATAACTTGTCCCATGCAGTCCAAGCAATATATTTCCTGTCCCTCTCCTTTGGTTTCCACCAAAACCTCCTAGCGATAGCATCGAGTTTGTTGCAGATTTTTCCTGGGACTTTGAAGGATGAGAACGTATAGCAATGGCCCATCCATATTCTGCAGCAAGAATGGCCTATCCTTTTCATACCGGTTTCAATTGAAGTTTTAGTTTTCCCATGCTTCTTAATATTCCTCTATTAAAATTGCGGTAGGTTTGTTACTATTAAAGTTCGCATATATATGATAAAGATGCTATTTTTGCATTAATGTAAAAGCTACTAACTCTACTTAACCAATGACAAATCTCACCGAGGTAATTAGATAGTAACTAAATGCCATGATACGTAAATTTTATCTTTAATCTTCGTGTGTGTGTGTGTGTATATATATATATATTTGAAGTATACTTAACTGAAGATCCTGGATTTTGTGAATATATCAATTTTCACCAAATTGATGACATCTCTGTTGCTGCCTTAAGTACGATTTTTTTTTTGAAAGCCCTTGAGTACCAATTTTAGAATTTAAGAAATATGTATATTGGTTAATAGGTAATACCTCAGTTCATAAATTTAACTAGGTCCATTTCATATTTACATGTATAGAAATTCCTCACCAAGTTTCCAATACTTAAATGGCCAAAAAAAAAAGAGAAGGCTTTTAGAACTGTGGTGCTTTGGCCCAATGACCTTAGTCTAATTTGGGCACCAGCCCTCAATTAATTTGTTCTCTGGTAATGTTCTTGGCCCACAACGGAAGATCCCAAGAATTGTTTGTCGCTATGATGAACCAGGTCTTTGTATTGATCTGTTGTTATGCTACGAGTTATTGGCCAAGAATGTATCTAATTGACTAAACTTCCCTTCCTGAGTTTCAAGCAGGATCTCAGTCCCCAAAGATTTATGTTCTCACCTTTCTCTCATATCTCTCACCCCAATTTTTCCAACCCCCTAATACCGTACCCTCCTTCCCCCTTTATACTCTCTTGTTAGTGGAGCCCTCATGATGGCAGAATCTTCCGCACGTGTAAGGCCCACTACTTCAGAGGTTAAGATGACTCTCTGGGTCTATAGCATTTTTTTTGCCTATCAATCGGTTATCAAAGGTGGGACCCTGCCTTTTGACATTGAGAGGATTGCTTAGTAACTTGTGCCTGACACTAGTTAGGTGCTCGGACATATGTCTATCTTCGAGCCTCCTCGTGTCCTCAACGTAAATTACGAATCTGAACATTTGGCCCATCTCCTAATTTGCTTATCCTCGAGCCGAGCCCAATCTTTAGAATGGGACTCCTCATCTATTCGGCCCAACTTCAAAAGGTGCCTACCTCCTTTCCCACCATAAGAACCATCCTGATACTGCTCCACCTGCCATGCTCACACACACAAGATAATAACCCATGAGAACACACCTCAAAATTCCACCCAAAAGAATCATTAATCCAAGTCTCTAAGTTAACCCATTTTTTACTTGCATTTTTCCTTAACTTCTCCCAATAATTTTCTTTTTAAAAACAAATTTCTCAAACAAATATAAGTTTCCAGTGAAATATACTTACTAAAGGAAGGAACACAAACATGAAGGAGTTTGCACCAAACAAGAGAAAATGGAAGTCCTTGTGAAAATTTTCTCTTTCCCTAATGGATTCCAAGAACCAAACAATACCTATATATAGCTTATGCGTGGAATATCTCTCTCTCTCTCTCTCTCTCTCTCTCTCTCTCTCTCAGTGATTAATATGTCTCTCTTAGAATCTCTCTCCTCATTTTCTCTTTTTTGGTGAAAAACAGTACCTATAACCAAATTTTCTCTTTTTTTTTTTTTTAGTCATATCTTGTCTCAGCTTCTCTCTCAAAATCTCTATCTCCTCTCTCTCAATCTCTCTCCTTTCTCAGCTCTTTAAGCTCTGCTTGCAATTTAAGTAAATGACCCTTAAGTAAATTCAAGCATCTTTGTAGTTTCGAGATTTCGGAGCCTACAAAGGGGAATAGACCAGCACCTGAGAGTAATTCCGGACACTTCACAGAAACTGGACTGAATAGATCGAAATGAACCAAATTCGACCGACCTTGACCGAACTAGACCAAATGGACTACACTAGACCGATTGGACTGAAATGAACCGAATTGGACCCAAATGAACTGAATGCACAATTTCTTTAAACAAAAAATGACAATAATATACAAACTTCTTTTTTAGATAGTTACAATATGTTACTAATCTTGTATTTCAAACTTTTTTCTCCTAAACCTACTAGCACTAAACGAGAAATGAACAACACTATTTTCCTTTCTTCTAGCTCAACAAAATGCATGGGAATCAAAGCAATGGCTAATCTCAATAGCATTGTTCAACATAGCAGAAATAGACCACTCAACACCAAGCAACCCCAAAGAGGCGTTTCACTTTCCTCTCAACATTTCTTTGTTTCTACCATGAGTACAATCCACCATGAGTAGAAATAAGGAAGACAAATCTCATTCATTGCAACATATTTTACTAATATTCTACAAGATACGATTCCTCCACTTGATAATTTTACTCCTGTTAATCAATTTAACTGGTCATACCAATTATCATCTACCAAAAAAATAAAATCAATTTCACAGTTCTAGACTTCTAGTTATGCCAATTGTCTTCAAGAACTTCTTAAGATCTACTTAGCTAGTGCAGCATATACATGAATTTTGGAAATGATTGAACAATGATTTTAGGCCATGGTTGCAGATTTTCTAGTTGTGACATATTGCAGGCATAATCCCTGTATATATTATCAATAAATTCCACTATCAAAAACCGTGCACCACCCTTGCCTCACATGATCATTTGCTTGTGCCAGGCTTCACACAGAGAGCTCACTGTGAATTTCACTAACAGTGCTGCTGAACCATCCTCATATCCACCTTTCAAACCACATATTCCCTTTTATTTTCACATGATAAATCACTTCGGAGGATAAATCATTAAAAAGCTCAGCATAAATTAGTATAGGTGTGAGGGCATTCTTCAAGAAATCAACATTTTCGTGCATATCTTGATCAGTTGATTGCTTTTGATTTCAATCGAAGTAGGTGATGTGCTTACTGTGTTTTAAATCTAAATGGGCAGTGATATAGATGATGCCTGGGCCTTAGGACACACTAAGTTTATGGGCTTTGTTGGGCTTCAGGCCGAACCTGAATATGGAGTGGGAAGCCCGTTTCAAGTTGCGGCCCCTATTCCTTAATGAAATTTTACAAGCTTGCATGCTCCCATTTTAGCTCTCACGTCATTTTTTTTTTCTTTATACAAGATAGAAATTTTATTCTAATTTAATTTAAGTGTATATGTATGTAAAGCTCCCTTCTAGAGATTTGCATTCTAACCCTTACTCCCCACACCCCACAAAAACTTATACTTGTAGAGTGACCACCGCACCAAAGGTGCGCGGTGGTACTCTCACATCATTTTTAATCAGCCATATGATCCTATTTTCTATCCCTACAATAAATAAGATCATTATGGACTTTTTGCATTTTGTTTAATACATATATATAGATGAATCCCGAATATAGCCTAAGAATAAAAAAGCATGTATAAAGTTGACCTTAAGCCTTTACCCTCAAACAGAAATATTCAACAACAATCCACAACCAAAACGTCAATTTATTTCATGGAAAACCCTCCAATGGGAAGGGAAAATCTGCAATACCAAGTCCAGTATAAATCTTCCACTATTGAATAAGGAGTTTTCAACAATCTTCTCTAGAACAAATGCTAAAGACACCAAACCATTATGAATACACAGCTATAGGATTACAGCAAAGATTTATGACACTAAAGTGGATTTCAGCAATAACAACAACAAAAATATCACCAAGTGGGCCTCAGCATCCGAGCACATAAAGAGGAATTTCAAGCAACAATCTGCAGACAAACGAAGTATGTCTTCTACAGTAGATGCCATATTCTTCAAGTAAAAAAGTAATAAACTAATCTATATATTACTAAAAGCTGAAGCGTAGCGTTTAATGTTGCTACGCTCCAGTTAAGCCACGTCAGCACCATGTCATCATTTATTTTATTTTCTTTTATTATTTTATTTTTTGTTTTATCGATTGCCATTTATTGAGTCTCTTTTTAAATTCAGGTGTTACTTTATCTCCATATCTATCGCGTGTCTCTCCATTAACCCATAACCCATACTCTTGAGATGTTGCTATTATATGGAATTCTTATAGTTGCCAATACTTTATCTCCATATCTACCGTGTGTCTCTCCATTAACCCAGACTCTTGAAATGCCGCTATTATATGGAATTCTTATAGTCACTAATACTTTATCTCCACATCTATCATGTGTCTTTCCATTAACCCAGACTCTTGAGATGCCGCTATTATATGGAATTTTTATAGTCACCGATAGATTGCAACCTCCTCACCTACTCACCTCTCATTTTTTTTCTATAAATTTTCAATTGTTCTTTGTTTACAAATTGATCGGTATGGCCTTCAAAGCGATAGTTTCTTGAGTGTTTTTTCCGTTCTTTTGGTCATGGCTTAAGTTCGTCTACCAAAACCCAATCAAGTGAGCGCAAGAGATAGATAATGACTCTAGAGCTTGCAAACGAAACTAAAGCAAATGAGAGGTGAACATTGGTAGCCCAAGTCCAAAGGGTATAAACTGAAAATGAGTTCTGCTATTTGTATTATTCTTTTTTTTTTCTTTTTTTATTCCCATCTCATTATTAGGAAAAAAAAACGTAGTTCAATTTTGAGTTTTCATTATGAGCGAGATTGAGTTTTCAATTTTGATCATGTTTGTTATAAATTGTTTTATGGTTGCCATTCTCTAGACTGTAGGAATGTTACTCTCAATATGTTTGTTCAATGTGATGTTTTTATTTTGGTCTTTGTTTTATAGTAAGAGCGTTATTCATTTTCATCAAAGAGAAATTGTTATTGTTCTCTTTTTCCCATCGTCTTATATGCTAAACTAAATTTCATTTTTATCTCTGTTTTGTTTGTTAATTCTTCGACAGATGTCAAAGATCAAGACTCGCAATCATTGGAGACTTTTTAATCTATTAAAGGTCATACTAATCAATTGATAACCATTCTTTTCTTAGAATATTTTGAAGGAAAGAGGAATAAAATTGTTGCTTTTCTTGGGTGGTGCTTGATAATTTGCTTTTTATGGTTCAATACACAGTTATATTAGATTTCATTTCCTTATACTAATAATTTGTTTTTTATTGTTTAATTTGACTATTTGGTGTCCCAAAAATTGTGGGAAAATGGAAAAGAAAAGAGAGTAAAGTTTGAATCTTATTTATTTTATTTTATTTTATTTTATTTTTGTGTACGGAACTTGGGATGTCATTGTTTAAATTTTTTTTATCTTAATATTTTAAAGGAAACTCTAATTCTTCAAAGTACATTAGCTTAAGTAGATTGTTGTATTGTGGCTAGAATTTTTGTGTTTGGGACCTAAGTTGGCCTGTTTGGTTGACGAATAACTTTGGGGATTATTTAGCTTATGAGAAACTTTTTGGTATTTTAGGAGTGAGGAAATTCAAAGAATTGAATTATTTTTAAATTCCATTAGTACCTAGCTTTATGCTAATTGTTGTGAGGATAGAAAAATTAATTGGTTCTTGATTTTTGAATAACCATCTTTAATACTGTGTACATGAACAATAATTGGATTTTTAGTTTTAGATTTTGAATTATGCTATTTTTTCAACAACTTGATTTTCTTTTTTTGAATATCTAGAATACTATGCACATGAGTTTTAGACAAATCTTAACAATACTATTTCTTTTGGATTTTACTATTTTTTTCCTTATTAAACACAATATGATATAGTTGATGTGTTCCAATGAAGGCAGAAGCAATTGCTATTTTTGGGCATAGCAACTGATACAATCTGATAACTTCCTGTAGTCATTTGAAATTCATAACTTGGAATGTTAATAGACATCTTCTCCGAGGTAAGAACAATTGGCCGAGTTAGCAAGTTTACAATTCGTATTCGCTCTATTTTGATTTTCTGTGGGAATTCAAAACAATAATAATTGAGTGATTTGTATAGGGACACATTGATAAATGTCTGTAGTAGACATGGGTGGAATCAATGGCATATTACTATTTGACAATTTGGTGGTCTTTGATGGAAATTGATATAAGTGAGGATCTATTAAATTTGATCATTTTGCTGAAGTAAGGTTTGTTTAATATGTATTTTATTTATATACCTTATTGTAAATAAGTTTTTGTACGTGATGACTCTAACCTATAAAACTTCACTTTCATTTTTTTTTTTTTTTTTTTTTTGGCGGTCTTATTCTTTTTTGTTGGCAACATTGTACTTGTGCTTATTCGTGCCCCAAGTTGCATGCCTTAAGCTTTTTGCAGGTTTGCTATGGCACATACATGCTCCATTCTTTATCAACAAAGTCTTAAGCAAGTGGGAGCAAAGGTTGGTGGATAAGCTAACCAAGTATATATGCACATTTCATAGCAATGGCCCATCCTTTTTTTTTTTTTTGATAAACCTGACTTTCATTAACTTAAACAGAACAAACAAAGGAATCTCCCTTACAAGCAGCCTCAAGCGAGGGGGGAAGATTTCCATTAAGGAAACAAAAATCACAGGAGGAGTTCAAGGCAAGTTTAGCTGCTTCATGAGCTACAATATTGCTTGTTCTCCTGACCCAACAAAACTTAACAGACACAAAACTAGAGGATAGACTAAGGATATTACTAACAGTGGTGCATGATTGCCAATCCGGGAGAACCTCTGTGTTAAGAAGCGCATCAATGCAATTCTTAGCATCTCCCTCAAAGATAACAATCTTCCATTTCTCTTTGATCGCTAATTGCACGGCCCACAAAATGGCTTGGGCTTTAGCTTTCGCCGGGTCACACAACTGAAACCTTTTAGCCCAAATGAAAAGAACTTCACCTTTGTGGTCCTTTGCCACAGCTGCTAAGGCTGATCTGGTGCTAGATAAGGCTGCATCTACATTGATTTTGACCCATCCTTGAGGGGGTGGGGTCCAAGTAGTGGTGACAAGCACCTAAGGAGATTGAATTTCTGAAGAGTAGAGCTTCACCAACTCTTGAAATCTTGACTGCACATTTTGTTTGGCACTAAGGATATTGGCATTGGTTCCCATAAAATGGTTGCTGTTTCTGGCCTTCCAAATCTCATCTAAGACTAGAGCTATGTTAAGAGAGATAGTCCATTGTTCTTGTGCTGGAACAGAGGAAGCTGGTGGCTCCAAGATAAGCTTGATGAAGTCTTCCGGTGAGCTGATTGTAGTTGCATCAACTCTGAAGCCCTAGCAGGCCAACGCCCAGAGAGCTCTGGCAAAAGGGCATTCTAAGAAAATATGAGAGCTAGTTTCTTCTGCTGCATTACACAAGGTGCATGTTGGGTCAATATTGGGAAGCCTTATTCGCAAGTTGGCTTTAGTAGGAATAGCATTAGCACCAATTCTCCAAACCAGCAACTTAAGTCTCTCTGGGAATTTGGCTTTCCAAAGCTTCATCCAGGGAGTATGTGGTTGAGTATTACTCTCTGAATGATTGAAGGAGACCTTGTGGATAGATCTGACAAAGAACCTTCCTTTTGAATCAGGGAGCCAAAATAGCCTATCTTGCTTTGGGGTAATGGGAATAGGAATGATTAGAATTGCATTTGCATAATCCAGGGTGAAAATCTCATTAACTAGGCCTCTGATCCATGTTCTAGTGGGCTGGTCAATGAGTTCAGAGGCCTTAATTGCAATCTGGTTGTACTCTTCGACCCTCGGATGGGGCTTAAAATTGTCAATCCAGGGCACCCACGGGTCTTTCCACACATCAATAGACATCCCATCTCCCAACATAAAACAAGCCCCTTTTACAACTAGCTTCTTAGTAGCTTCTATAGCTCTCCAAGTTGGGGAACCTACCTTCCCGGGTTCTGCACTGAGCCAATTGTTACCGACTTCGTATTTTGTTCGAAGAATCTCCATGCATAAGCTTTGTTTACCAGAAATAACCAACCAAGCTAGTTTAGCTAGTAAGGCCGAGTTCACCTCATTTGCCTTTTTAAAACCAAGGTCACCCTGGTATTTGGGGCGACATAACTTGTCCCATGCAGTCCAAGCAATATATTTCCTGTCCCTCTCCTTTGGTTTCCACCAAAACCTCCTAGCGATAGCATCGAGTTTGTTGCAGATTTTTCCTGGGACTTTGAAGGATGAGAACGTATAGCAATGGCCCATCCATATTCTGCAGCAAGAATGGCCTATCCTTTTCATACCGGTTTCAATTGAAGTTTTAGTTTTCCCATGCTTCTTAATATTCCTCTGTTAAAATTGCGGTAGGTTTGTTACTATTAAAGTTCGCATATATGTGATAAAGATGCTATTTTTGCATTAATGTAAAAGCTACTAACTCTACTTAACCAATGACAAATCTCACCGAGGTAATTAGATAGTAACTAAATGCCATGATACGTAAATTTTATCTTTAATCTTCGTGTGTGTGTGTGTGTATATATATATATATTTGAAGTATACTTAACTGAAGATCCTGGATTTTGTGAATATATCAATTTTCACCAAATTGATGACATCTCTGTTGCTGCCTTAAGTACGATTTTTTTTTTTGAAAGCCCTTAAGTACCAATTTTAGAATTTAAGAAATATGTATATTGGTTAATAGGTAATACCTCAGTTCATAAATTTAACTAGGTCCATTTCATATTTACATGTATAGAAATTCCTCACCAAGTTTCCAATACTTAAATGGCCAAAAAAAAAAAAAAAAAAGAAGGCTTTTAGAACTGTGGTGCTTTGGCCCAATGACCTTAGTCTAATTTGGGCACCAGCCCTCAATTAATTTGTTCTCTGGTAATGTTCTTGGCCCACAACGGAAGATCCCAAGAATTGTTTGTTGCTATGATGAACCAGGTCTTTGTATTGATCTGTTGTTATGCTACGAGTTATTGGCCAAGAATGTATCTAATTGACTAAACTTCCCTTCCTGAGTTTCAAGCCGGATCTCAGTCCCCAAAGATTTATGTTCTCACCTTTCTCTCATATCTCTCACCCCAATTTTTCCAACCCCCTAATACCGTACCCTCCTTCCCCCTTTATACTCTCTTGTTGGTGGAGCCCTCATGATGGCAGAATCTTCCGCACATGTGTAAGGCCCACTACTTCAGAGGTTAAGATGACTCTCTGGGTCTATAGCATTTTTTTTGCCTATCAAGTCAGTTATCAAAGGTGGGACCCTGCCTTTTGACATTGAGAGGATTGCTTAGTAACTTGTGCCTGACACTAGTTAGGTGCTCGGACATATGTCTATCTTCGAGCCTCCTCGTGTCCTCAACGTAGATTACGGATTTGAACATTTGGCCCATCTCCTAATTTGCTTATCCTCGAGCCGAGCCCAATCTTTAGAATGGGACTCCTCATCTATTTGGCCCAACTTCAAAAGGTGCCTACCTCCTTTCCCACCACAAGAACCATCCTGATACTGCTCCACCTGCCATGCTCACACACACAAGATAATAACCCATGAGAACACACCTCAAAATTCCACCCAAAAGAATCATTAATCCAAGTCTCTAAGTTAACCCATTTTTTACTTGCATTTTTCCTTAACTTCTCCCAATAATTTTCTTTTTAAAAACAAATTTCTCAAACAAATATAAGTTTCCAGTGAAATATACTAAAGGAAGGAACACAAACATGAAGGAGTTTGCACCAAACAAGAGAAAATGGAAGTCCTTGTGAAAATTTTCTCTTTCCCTAATGGATTCCAAGAACCAAACAGTACCCCTTCACTAATAGAGTGACACCTAAGCTTGCCAAGGGATCATAAAGAAACAGAACAAGCTAAACATCTTCTTTTGAATCCTGATGATTGAACATTTCACCAGCATGTTCAAAGTTGTTTTAATTACATCATGATTATTTTTCACTCTTAAGAACAGGTATTATTAGAAATCATAAACACTTGTAACTCACTAGTTTTTTTTTTTTTTTTTTTTATAAGTAAAGAAAATTTTATTCTAAGACATAATAATGAGTCACCCAAGTATACAATAAGTATATAGCAGGGGACCAAAATAATCAAATACATAAATTACAAGCATCCATCAAATCATAGACTGAAAAAATAAATAACTTCCTATGATGGACATCCAATCCGATAGAGTTTTAAAGAAGAAAAGTTTTAAATCAGCTATAGTCCTTTTAGATCTTCAAAACACCGGTTGTTTCTCTCCTGCCATCCAAATAACACCATTACGATGATGACCAAAATTTCCTTGCCAACATGCAAGGAGCTCAACCACAGTCTTTGGCATCGCCCAGCAGATACCAAACAAGGTGAACACCATAGACCACAACTCATAAACAATAGGACAATGTAGTTGCATTAAATAGTTAGCATGGCAACTTGTAACTCGCTTGTTAGCATGGCAGTTGCATTCAATAAGATATTCTGGCTCAGCACATGCCCCACAGAGAAATATCATAGGGAAAATTTTCATTCTTAAGAAGCTCGATTTGGTTATTCTAGTTTGTTTTTTTTATTGATAAGTCACACACACACACACACCTAGTGGGTCTTGAAACCATGACCTAACCTTCCACCTTACTCTTACAAGGGGAGGAGGTGTTATTTGAGCTAGAGCTCATTGGTAGACTCGATTTGGCAATTCAATGTAGTTAAACTAGTAAAACTTCAGCATTTAATGTCAAGATAGTATATGAATCAAATGGAAGGAACCTCAAGTAAGTGTGGAAGGGGGAAAAGAACAAATGTATCATTTTACTAAAAAAAATTATTCATTTGGCTCCACTGCCAAACTGCAGTTGTGTCAGAACAATCATGGTGTTTTCAGTGAATTTCTCAGAACTAGGCACCATATAAAATCCGAATGATCTTGGCCAACTAAAGAATGAACTGCAAGGGTTTACTGCACATATAGCCACCATATATGATGACTAAGGAAAATTACATAAAGCAGCCAATTGGCATTTTTTTCTTTGTTATATGGAGCTTTTTCCTTCAGAGTATGTGACACAAATACTTTTATAATGTAGAGAATTGGGCGTTGAGTAGCCTCTAAAAAGCAACCATAAATTAAACACACAAAGCAGAGAAACATTAATGGTATTCTGGAGTGGGAAAAGTGGTACTGAAGTTATATCTTTGAACTCTTTCTTCAAGAAAGCTTAAAAGAAATACTCTTTTGAATAAGGGAACAGAAAATCACGCACCCATCTCCATCAAACCTGCAAAGAGAGCAACAAAGGGAATAAGTACAATGGTCATCTGATTAATATCTTAATTTTCATTCACAAGAACTAAAAAAAAAAAAAAAAAAACCCTTCATATATGGTAGTTGAATGAATATGCCTTTTTGCCTCAATGAAGTTAAAGCCAATTTTCTTAGAACAATCACGCTCATGCATAGGAAAGTACCAAAGTTTTCAGAGGCAGATCCAAATGAATAATAATGTAGGACTAACATTTTGCCTCAAAAGCTTTCAAAAAAAAAAAACATTTTGCCTCAAATGTCTAGCCCAGTCCTTTTGCTTTTTGAATAAATACATACATCTTTGCTTTTTGAGAAACAGAGCATGGCTGGAAAAAACCGAGCCTACAAAGACGACGTGTCGTATAACAGATTCCAGAGGATAGAGTGTTTAAATTCAACACATTTCAGAGAAAAATAAAGAATGCTGAGTGGATTCGATACCTGACTACATGATGAACTAATTCAAATCAATTATATTTAAGCAAATATAAAAAATAAAAAATCAATTCTAATTATTTTTTACCCCCTCATTTTGTTTTATTTAATAAAAACAATAGGAGAAAATTGGCAAATGCCCATTTCACAAAAAAATCTAGCATTTTGCCATTTTTTCCAAACTAATGAGAAAAATGCCCTTGTTTAGAAACTTGATTTTCTCACAATCGAGTTAGCTCTATAGTGGCATTTTATGGAGCCCTATAGCGATGTTTTATGGATCTATAGTGGCGTTTTAGAACTCAAGCTCTATAAACTCAAGTTTTATGCAAGTTTTTTTTTTTTTGTTTTACCTATAGTGGCGTTTTTTTTATGGAACTCAAGTTCATGAAGCTCAAGTTCCAAACACCACTATAGATTTTTAAAACATTGCTATAGGGTTCCTTAAAGCGCCACTATAGGGCTAACTTGATTTTGAGAAAATCGAGTTTCAAAGCAGGAACATTTCTCTCTTTAATTTGAGAAATTGGACAAAATACTAAAATTAAAAAAAAAAAATATGATAAAAGCCCATTTTCTCCAAAAACAATGATAAAGCAAGGATTTTTTTTTTTTTTTTTTTTCCGCCATGACTATCTGGGTTTTCTTGGGAATGTGGAATTGGTAAAAGAAAATGTACAAAAGCACAACTTTTACAATAATTTTGAAAATTTTAATGGCAGAGTGAGACAACATTGATCGTTGAACATAAAGGACAAAAAATTGGGCCCCCCCTAGCACAAAGAAAAAAAAGGAATTTTTTTATGATTATATATATATATATATAGTTATTTTTAGAATTTTGTCTCACTCCTTCTAAAACTTAGACTCTCTCTCTTAATTAGCCTAGCTGACTAGCAACTACTAAACTCAAAAACTTAACAAAACCAAAAAATAAAATAAGATAAAATAAAATAAAAAATCTCAGTCAGCCTAGTATTAGAATACTAGCAGTAGGTGTTCTAAATAGTAAATATTTAGTATTTAGAACACCAAATGTCAAAAACACTACTGTACGAGACATTTCAAATGTTATATTAAAGTAGCCAAAGTAAGTTTTTGTTTGTGAATATATATATATATATATTTTGCAACAGTTGATGCGCTTAAAAAACAATATTATTTTGTATTTTTTTTTTCTTTGTTGGTAAAATGGTTGCATCTTAATGTATCAGGAAACAATAATTTGTGTATTGATCTTAATTGATAGTTTGTTAGTACTATATGAATATTTATTTGGATTTTTTTTTCTTTTATACTTTGGCCTCCCTCGCTTGAAATCTTAGGTTTGCCTCTACATTAAACACTATCTGAAATGACATAAGAACATTCACATCAAGCATTCAAAAAATTTTAGCATTCACATCTACATTAACTATATCATAGATCACATTCATCAAAATTCTAATGCTAGAGCATTAGCACCAATTGTTATAAAAATAAAATAAAAAATAAAAAAAAAACTATTTTAACATACAAAAAATTTACTTAATCTATCTTAGCATAGCATTTATATATTAGAAACTACATCCTATCTCTTATTTTAATTCGTCGCTCATTAAAATAACCAAAAAAGACACCTGCCATGTAGTAGAAGTGTACTATAGCATGTGTTAATATAATTTGGCATATGACACATGTGATGAAGATGTATTTTTGGTATTTGATGTTTTAGCATTCGGCACACCTCATGATGCCAATGCTCTAAATTTTCTCTGACCAACTATAGAACTTGTTTTTTTCTCATGTAAATTTGAAAATAAACAGTAAATAAGTTGACCTTTATCAAGTAGTAAGTGTTCGAATTTGACTTGACAACGAATTACAATAATAAAACATTTAAATTTAGTTGATAATGAATGTAAAATGTTTAAACTTGGCTCAAGCTTGAACCAATCCTATAAATAATGTTCATGTTCAAGTTCAAGCTCAATAAAAAGTTTTAAAACTTGAACTTGGCTAGATTCATTAGTCAAGTTGAAGCTTAAACTCAAGCTTAATATCAAGTTTTTAAACTTAAAATCCAACACAAATATATTATCAAGCCCATATAAAGCTTATTAGTTTGCACAAGTAATCACTACTCCTAATTACTTAAAACCTTAATAAGATACGAGTATAACAGGGAAGAAAGTTACTAGTTTTCCTTTATGAATTTTCTTAGAAAGTTACATTAATCATGCATGGCTTTATGTGTTTCCTAAGAAATTTACCGTTACTTCTAGTCTTCCTTTATGAATTTTCTTAGAAAGCACTAACTATATCTAATATTTTTTTATCATCGCTAAACTATTGAAAGAATATCTTTAAAATATTTATGAACGAAAAACAGTAACAAAAAAAAAAAAAAAAAATTCGTGCAAATTTTAGAGAGAGAAAAAAGATTTAAGCCTCACTAAAAAAAAAAAAAAAATCTTCTCTCAAAGCTCTAGAAGGAGGGCACACACACACATATCATTCAACTTCTATGTACGCAAATTATAAATGTTTTGTACATAAAATATCAACCAGACATACAATATCACAATTATCGAATTAAATAATTAATTTTAAATTTGTAATACTCAACTTGACTCGACACATTTACAACCTTACATAATCAAATGAAGACAATCATGCTCATTCAAAGGAAACTAACAAGTTAAGAAACACATACCATGTCAACGGGGACCTCAATACGAAGAAACCAAGTGCAGAGATCATGTTCCTTCAAGAAGAAAGACCATAAAAAAAAAGAAAAAAGAAAAAGAAGAAATGACCAGGCTGCTTCAGCCTTCAATCGTGTCACCAGGAAGACCAATGCTTGTGATTGTGGGAAAAGTCAGCAATAAGTGACAAATGGAACCCAATAATAAAAGAAGAAAAGGGTCATCACAACACAAGTTGATAAGAAATAGCATAGGTACGATGGTTTTGTCTTCAGTGAAACAATGTCTTGGTCTCGTGTGACACATTGAAATTATTTTGGGAAACAACCATGAAAATACGAGCCATTGTTAGACTTTGAATATTATTATATTACCCAAGGGCAATGGGTCATCAAGCATTTTGGTCGTGGCATTACAGATCAATTAATGCAGCCAATGGGCCCACGTCCAACACTCACTTTTCAAATCCTATATGCTCGTCCAATTACTCAAAATCGATTGAATTATAAATGGCATAAAATTGTTAAAATTTAATTATTTTATTAGTTCAAAAAACATATATGAGATATACTTTTTATTTTTTTTAAACTTTAATTTATTAAGAATAAAAAACAAGTACAATAATCGGTAAATTACAACTGTTACTAGAAAAAAAAACTGCGAAATTAAGAGATTTTCTAACCTTGCATAATTCACAGTTAACAAAATGTAAACTTAAATCAAAAGCATTACTCATGGTGGTAGAAATAGACCGAATCACTTAGTTCTTCTTTTCTAACGAGGGTATTAAAAGTTTAAAACATACTTTTGTATCCCTTCCCACATTGCACCAATTTTCAGACCTAAGTAAGTCTAAACTTTAAAGACCACAAAATTACAATTACTTTAGCTTCGACAGGAGTGCATAAGTCATAAATCTTGGTCCAAACCATTAGCAGCTCACCAATTGCATTTTTGACCACCACAGTTAAGAGGTGAAATCATGTGACTATGTGAGACAACAACAATCACATTTAGTTTTATATAGTTTCTAGGAGGGGGTTCCCATGTCTACGTGAGACAACAGCATCCACATTTGGAGACTTAATATATTACAATTTACTCCTAAATTTTACCCTTGCTAATAATCATAAGATATAAATCATAAGTGTAATGTGACTATTTAAAACATCTCAACATGAATTATTCATATATGAAAAGGATAAAATTCAGTCAACAACTCTGAGATTTGGGTTAGTGTGAGCTATATACAAAATATTTCAAAATTGACCAACTCGATCCCTAATCACCATGATAAAAGGGAGAATAATGAGTAATTTTTTTTGAAACCAAGTCAGGTTAAGGACCAAGTAGGTTAATTTAAAAATATCTTAAACCTAGCTGGCATTAGCCTAAAACTTTGAGGAGTTAATTGTATTTTACCTTATAAAAAATGACCATTACAAATTAACAAAATATAATGAATATTCTAGCTATGTATTAGTATTTGGATATTAAAATAGTACTTAATATTCACATGAGTATAATTTTATAGTCTAGAATAATTTTTAAGTAATATACATATATACACACACATATTATTTGTTTGTGCATACATAATATGTTCATATCAACAGATATCTACAGACTAAAGGGCACTGTAACACAAATGGTGAAGATTTTGATACTCCAAATGATGTGGTTTGGATTATTTTAGCATGTGTCATTACATAAAAATGCTCAATAAAGTGTAATTGATTTTTTTTTTTATCATTTTTATATACATATATACACACACATATTATTTGTTTGTGCATACCTAATATGTCATATCAACAGATATCTACAGACTACAGGGCACTATAACACAAATGGTGAAGATTTTGATACTCCAAATGATGTGGTTTGGATTATTTTAGCATGTGTCATTACATAAAAATGCTCAATAAAGTGTAATTGATTTTTTTTAATCATTTTTTTATTTTTCATAATAATGGTATCAAAAAGTAACTTTGGTATTACATAAAAAGTCACAACTGTTGCCGTTATGTCAAAAGTTGTGGTTTACCACGTGAAGCTTAGAATTTTTTGGTATCCAAAATTTATAAATCTAATTTTTTAAGAGATAATAAACGTTTAATACTTTAATTTGTAAATTTTTTTATTGATTTAATTGTTATTTCTTTTCATGCCTTTCCAATCTCTCAAACGACAATATAAAAATCAAGTCTACAATAAGTGAAAAATAAAGTTGAGCAAAGCTTAGTGTCTCAATCACGCCACACCAATGACCAAACACACAACGGAACCTGTTGGCTTAGGCTCATGTCTCTATTAGTATTTTCTTTAACAATTCGAACATAGCCACGCATGTCTTAAACCTTGTATTTTTCACCCGGTTGTTATTGGTAGATTTGTAATGAGTAATGCTGACCGGTTTCCTTTTCGCATCTTCTCTGTAACTCGGGACAATTGCTAATCCGCAGTGTTTGTAAAGACGAGAGATCGCGCATCCCCTCAGGCAGTGATTTCAGATTGAGACAGTTGTAAATTGTAAACTGTTTAAGTGAGATAAGATTCCCAATCCACCGAGGCAATGTTTTCAGATTCTCACAATTTCCAATAAAGAGCGTTTCCAGGGTTGTAACGTGTTGAAGACCTACAGGTAAGGAATTCAGTCTCGGAAGGTCGTAGAATTGCAGACGAGTGAGGCGATTGAGATGTCGCCATTCCATTCCGTCCACGTCACTTCCTAGATTTAACTCTTTGCAAGAGTAAATGCTTAAATACTCGAGAGAAATTAGATTTGATACCCACCCATCTGGCAGAGACACAACATCTGGCAGATTTTCTATACACATATATTTTAATTTGGAGAGATGAGAGGACGAAGAAGAGGAGGAAGAGGGAAGTATTGTCTCTTGAACAAACTTTGAGCTAACGTTAATTAGTTGTAGGATTTCTCCGAGATAAGGAAAGGAGGGCATGGAAGTCATATTAGGACAATTTTCAATAGAAAAAGAAGAAAGACAAGGAAATGAAGGCAGTGACCGGTTATGCTGATGTTGTTGATGATCTGTCATTGATGCGCTCCTCCACCATCCCTTTAAGTTAGGGCATTCCCAAATCGTAAGAGATTTTAACGATGGGAAGAAGGATAAAGTAGAAACTTCCTCACTTATATCACGATCTGATATGCATTCCAAATCTTTCATTCCATCAAGCCATAAACTTTCTAGAAATGGGAGTTTAGACAATGGTGGCAGGTGGTTGCATCTGTTACATTTCCTTAAAGTGATTGCAACAAGATTTTCGATGGAAGAAAGCCAACTTGAAAATGTCACACCAGTGTAATCACACACTTCCAAAATTTTGAGATTTGGATGTGGCTGGAGGCTATCTAATAACATCTCATCATGTCCTTCTTGGTGAGCCCATGTTAATTCCAGTTTCTCAAGATGTTGCTTTTCTCTTAAAATTTTGACCTCGCAATTTGAGTTAGCATCTTCCAATTGTTCTGAAATTTTGATCTAAAGTGTTCCTCTGAGGTTGTTTAGCCCATTCAATTTGCCTAGTCCACCATTATTCCTCGCAATGAATAATGGTAATGACTGAAGACCAGTCAATTTCCATAAACCTTGAGGCAATCTCAACTTAAAACAACCCCTATCATCAAGGTGCCTGAGGCTAACCAATTTTGTGATGTCCCTAGGCAATTGTTCAAGATTACAACATTTTTGAAGTTTTAGTGTTTGCAAATTCAACAGTGCAGTAATTGAATCAGGAAGAGTTTTAATAGGATTAAAAGAAAGATCTAAGTACTTCAAATGTATTAACTTCCCTATGGAATTTGTCATTATTTCAATTTTCAATCCATGTAAATCTAATGCACGCAAACTTGGGAAACTCTCAATCAGTGTACTCAATGTTGACTCATCCATGGCATCAGATGCATGTTCATCATGTGTGAAAAGAATTGTACGTAACTTGATGCTTGCTTTAACCAAACTTAAAGTTTTAGTAAAAGATGAGACACTAGAAAACGATACATGACGAGTTTTCCAATCCAAATTGTCAAGTCTACAGTCTGACCCTGCAATTAATTCTGCAAGATCATGATATAAATCATGCATCTTATAAAAATAACCCCACTCAAAAAAATTACAGAGTAGATACTTGAAGTATTCATCTGCAACATCTTCTACCTGCTGAGTATCATTTGATAATTGGATAAACCCATGTGCCATCCAAAGTTGAATCACTGTCATCTTATCAATCTTGAAACATTTAGGAAATAAAGAACAAAAGGCAAAACAACCTTTCAAATGAGATGGAAGATAATCATAACTCAACCTTAGAATGGGAAAAGTGCTACCCCCTTCCTCAATTACATTTGTTACTACCTTATCTCTGATCTTTGACCACTCATATGGTTTCTTAGAGTATAGTACATTTCCAATGGACTTTATGGCTAAGGGTACTCCTTGACATTTGCCTACAATCTCCCTTCCATAATCTACTACTGTTGGGTTTTTGGTGTCTTGACTATTTTCAAATGCAAATTTCTCAAACAAAGACCAAGAATAGTCTTCAGAGAGGCCTTTAAGAAAATGTGTTGCATCAGCACGTGTAATATCTACAACTGATTTGTCACGCGTAGTTATTACAATCCTACTTCCCTTTGCCCCATTGATTAAAAGACTTTTAAAGTCATTCCAATTTTTACAATTTTCATTCCAAAGATCATCCAACACAACTAAAAATTTCTTTTGATAAATTTTGTTAACAAGTTTCCTCAATGGATCCATGTTGTGGACTTGATCCATGAGGACTTCAAGATTAAACTTACGACGTTTCTTTAGCCTTAGTTCTATGCTATCATCTTTATCAATACCATTTACTAGTTTTTCAGCAAATGTTGTCACCTCAAAGACATTTGAGACAGACATCCATAATTTTAGCTCAAAATGCGTATCTACTTTATCATCATTGTATACACACTGAGCAAGTGTGGTCTTGCCTAACCCTGCAATCCCCACGATAGCAACAACTAAAACATTCTCTTCATTGTTAGGCTCTAGTAAACGATTTATGATTTGATTTTTCTCATCTTCTCTCCCAACAACTACTCCATTATTAGGAAGCCACGGGCGAGTCTCCCTATTCGGACTCACAATACGCTTTACAGTACTGCGTTCTTTCCGGTGAAACTTTTCCCTATCTTTGGCTATTGCATCTAGTTCCTGACTCAGTTTACTTATTTTAAGACTCATCTTAGGACGTCCTAAAACAACTGCGATTGAACTTAAGAAATAGCGTACCTTTTCTGTAAAACTCCCACTCGTCTCTTTTTGCCGCAAAGCTAATTCAGTGTGATACTTGGACTCATCCAACAAGTCATCTGCATCAAAAACTGCTTCCTTGAGCTTTTCGAGCCAGACTTTGTCTTGATTATTGTGGTTCTGCTCCTCCGCTGCATCCTGGAGTACAGCTTTGATTGTGGAAACAGTTTTCCTGATTTGTTCAAGGTCATCTTTAACATTCCAGAGCGATCCAACCTGTTCAAAAGCAGCAGAGCCCAAATTTTCAATTATGGACCCAGCAACGCTAGAGAGGATTGCTTCATCCATTTGTTAGTGCGTAGTGAGAGAAAAAAGAAGGCTAAAAGAGAGAGAGGAAGCTAGAGGCTGGGATTCAAATGCTTCAATGCTAGGGCGTGGAAGAAAAACTTTCTAGTGAGTGAAATATATAGGCTATAAGAGCGAGACTAAAGGTGAGAGCTTGAAGTGCTTCAATATGCTAGAGAGTGAAAAGAAGGCTTAAAGAGCGAGAAGAAAGCTAGAGAGTAATGTTGCTGTGAAGAAGGAGACGAGGAGAGACCGAATATTTAAAGGGAAGAAAGTTACCGTTCCTTGTTTTCCTTTATGAATTTTCTTAGAAAGTTACATCAATCGTGCATAGCTTTATGTTTTTCAAAGAAATTTTTCTTTTTTGAGCAATTTTTTCAAAGAAATTTACCGTTACTCGTCTTTCTTTAAGAATTTTCTAAGAAAGCTACCGTTATATCATGCACAACTTTATGAATTTTCTTGGAATATTACCGTTATCATGCATAGAAAAAAAGGAGGCACCATGTGATGGTGTTGACTGTTGACCCTTTTGAACAGAAAGAAAACCATTTGGACCCAATAGTTCCCTTTTTGCATCAACGAAGCTAATGCAAAATTTCTTAGAACAATCATGCTCATGCATTGGAAAGTAACAGAGTGTTCAGATGCAGAGCCAAGTGCAGTGGTAACTGGTAACAGAGTATTTATACCGAGATTTACTAATATATGCTCTTAGGAAATATATTAGTAATCTATTTTTAAAAAAATTTATGTAAAAACTAAAAATAATTCACTGTTTTAACTACTTTTTCAATTTTTCATAAAAATCTTTTTCAAAATAAATGGTTAACGTGTGCCGGAGCCATATATATATATATATATATATAAATGGCATATTAAATTACTAATAATAATGTAGCACTAACATTTAGCCTTGAAAGTCTAACCCAGTCTTTTTGCTTGTTGAATAAATACACACAATCAACTCTGTACACGTGTCCACTACTGCATATAAAAAAAAATTTAATTATTGTTTTCTCCTTTGTATTTTTTTTCCACTCATTTCTTTTAGGGAATTATTAACTTATGCCCTTAAAGTACTGATTAATAATCTATTTAAAAAATGTTTTTATGAAAAATGAAAAAAAGTAATTACTACTTTAATAACTTTTTTCATTTTCCATAAAAGTGATATAAAAACTTTCTTAAAATGGAGCATGACCCTTTAATAAAAGCAAGGATTTTGTTTCTACCATGACTATCTGGGTTTTCGTGGAGAATGTGGAATTGGTAAAAGAGAAAGTACAAAAGCACAACTTTTACAACAATTTTGTAACGTTTTTTAGTGGTAGTGTGAGATAGTAATGGTCGTTAAACATAGTTTTATTTTAAGGGAAATGCTAACAAGTGTTCTTAGGGCATTGGTTAATAATTTAATTAAAGAAAATTTTTATGGGAAAAGAAAAAAAATAATTAATGTTTTGATAGTTTTTTTCATTTCTCATAAAAGTGATATCAAAACTTTCTTAAAATAGATTGTTAACAAGTGTCCTTAGTGCACTCGTTAGCATGGATGGAAGATGTCCCATCGCATTTATATATATATATATATATATATTTGTGCCCCCATTAAACACCATGCATGGTACGGCATAAGTAATTAACTATATCATATATTACATCCATCAAAATTCTAATGCTAGAGTATTAGCACAAATGTTCGAAAAAAAATTTATTTTAACGTATCAAAAATTTATTTTATCTATTTTATTATAGTATTTAACATTACATCCTACATCTCATCTCTTATTTTAATACACTACTCATTAAAATAACCTAAAATAACACCCACCATCTAGTAAAAGTGTACTATAGCATGTGTTAAAATAATTTGATATATGACATATGTGATGGAGATGTATTTTTGGTATTTGGTGTTTTAGCATTTAGCACACCTAATGTCAATGCTCTAAATTGTTTCCTCTAACCAATTAGTTATCTCATTCTTTAAAATGTTTTGGTAAAACATTTTTTTTTAGGTGTAAATTTGAAAATAGACTATAAATTAGTCGACCTTTGTCAAGTAGTAAGTGTTCAAATTTGGCTTGACAATGAATTACAAATATAAAATGTTTAAACTTAGCTTGAGTTTGAACTAATCCTATAATAAATGTTTGAAGTCAAGCTGGTTAAAAAGTCTAAAAGATTGAACTTGGCTTTACTCATTAGTAAAGTTGAGCTCAAACTCAAGCTCGAGCTTATATCAACTTTTTGAGCTTGAAATATTTTTTTTTTTTTTTGGGTGTAAATTTGAAAATAGACTATAAATTAGTCGACCTTTGTCAAGTAGTAAGTGTTCAAATTTGGCTTGACAATGAATTACAAATATAAAATATTTATAAACTTAGCTTGAGTTTGAACAAATCCTATAATAAATGTTTGAAGTCAAGCTGGTTAAAAAGTCTAAAAGATTGAACTTGGCTTTACTCATTAGTAAAGTTGAGCTCAAACTCAAGCTCGAGCTTATATCAACTTTTTGAGCTTGAAATTCAACAAAAATATATTATCAAGCCTATATAAAACTTATTTGTTTGGACAAGTAATTACTACACCTAATTACTTAAAATCATATTAAGATATGGATTTAATTGTCAAACTTATATCAAGCTTATTACCAAGCTTATAAACGAGTTTAGAGTCAACTTGGTTTGTGTCAAGCACCAATATTCATGAGTTTGTTCATGAATATCTTCCTTTTTTTTCTTCTTTTTTTTTTTCTTTTTTTCTTTTTCTACTTAGACTTAGCTCGTTTATTAAACAAGCAAAAAATGTAGGCAAAAACTTGATCATTTAATAAACAAACAAACATAAATGGGCTTTTTATTGAGTCAAGTCCAAGCTATTTATGAATGACTTGATTTATTTATAATCCTACTTGAAAATCAAGCAGGTTGGGGTGCAATATTTCTTTTATTTATTTATTTTTGAGGGAAAAACAATGGATCTTCATTAATGGACGCCTACTAAATCAGTTTGTAAAACAGAGTGAACCTGTGGGGGTGCAATATTTGTAGTAGTTAAGACTTAAGAGTTACAAACAATGTTATTTATATTTTTTTTTGAGAAACCAATGTTATTTATATTAGTTTAACATTACAATATTTCTTGGAATGTTACCATTATCATGCATGGGAAAATGAGGACGCACCATGTGAGAGTGTTGATTGTTGACTGTTGACTGTTGAGCCCTTATGCAACAAAAGAAAATCGTTTGGATCCATATAGCTTCCCTTTTTGCATTTACGAAGCTAAAGCCGATTTTCTTAGAACAATCATGCTCACGCATAGGAAAGTAGCAGAGATTTCAGAGGCAGATCCAAATGAATAAGAATGTAGGTCTAACATTTTGCCTTCAAAGTCTAGCCCAGTCTTCTTTGCTTTTTGAGGAACAGAGCATGGCGGGAAAAACAGAGCCTACAAAGGCTATTATACGTGGATAACAGACTAACTATATCTAATATCCAATCAAATATATACACGTGTCTACTACTTGAAATAATCTTTACAACACTTAACCAATACGACTTGTCATACAAATATGCACTGGTTTGGTAGTTGAGATTTTCCAAAAATAAAAAGAATTGTTAGTAGTTGTTACCGGTTACCACTTATTATGGCACGGTAATAAACTAATAATGTAGGACTATCATTTAGCCTTGAAAGTCTAACCCAGTCTCATAGATTGATTTCTTGATAGTTGATACATTGCATTTTAAGGGGAAATTATAGATTACCCACCTGTTGTTTAACTCGAATTTAATTTACCCACTTGTGGTTTTATTTTTTACACTTTACCCACCTGTGGTTCATTCCGTTTATGCTCCGTAACCCACCTCTAATTTTTCCGTTATTCTAACAAGTTTCATCAAAAAATCAAACAAGAAATCAGATCAAACACTCATCTCCCACGCACTCTCTCACGCTTGCTCACTACCTGAGATCTTAGATGCTACAATGGCACCCACTTGATTTATTAGTCCGAGAATCATCATTAAAGTTAAAAATCACTTACTACTCTTTCCATTACTTATTTGATTTTATTTCTCTCTCTCTCTCTCTCTCTCTCTCTCTCTCTCTCTTTTTTTTTTTTTTTTTTGGTTATAAAGGCATTGAATACCATGTTAATAAATTATTAAAGAGAAATGTCAATGAATACCCTAAATATAAGAGTGATGTGAAAACTTTTCTAAAATGAGTCATAAATAATTTCCTTGAAGCCACATGTGTGTTCATGTGACCCATAATTAAAATGCAGGATAATTATAGATTACCCACCTGTGGTTTAGCTCGAATTTAACTTACTCATCCATGGTTTCATTTTTGACATTTTATCCACCTGAGGTTACTTCTGTTTAGTCTCTGTTACCAACTCTGTTAAAAAATAGGGGTAATTAAGTCTTTTTACACCCATTTTATGTCTCTCTCCTCCCAAAACAAGAAAAACAAAAACAAAAGAAAAACAAGATTAAAATATAGTATTAGTTTCTCACAATTCACAAACATGAAGAACATACACAGACATGAAGAACATTCACCCAAAAAACTAATACAAATCAAATCAAGCAATACCATCAAAGTACAAACCATATATCTATCAAAATACAACCCCAAAACCCAAGTCAAAATACAAACATCAACACACCCACACACATCCAAACCCACGGATCCATCAGTAACCATGCCTCAAATCCCATTTTTCAAACCCCAACAACCAAAATAAACCCAATCCCTAAATCAAATAAACAAAGAAGAAGAAAAATATAGCACAACATTTGATCCCACGTTTTATACTAGATTGGCTTCAAAATTAAGCCCACAAAAAAGAGCCACAAATTGCTAGCAACACATTGAAAATTAACATGCAAAGAGAGAAAAATCACAGTTTCAACTTCTTTGTTAATAAAAAAAAAAAAAAAAAAACTTAGAGAACTTTAATGGAACTTAAGAACAAATGAATTCAAACCCAGGCATATATTTGAAACCCCAATTTCAAATCCAAACATATATTTCAAGGACTTCTCAAACCCAGAAAAATTAAACTCAAATCAACCACTCCACAAAAGACGCCGCGGCGGAGGAAGACGTGGGCGTTGCGGGAGGTGAGAAGCTCAACGCAATTGATGAGGGAAGGGTCATGGATCTGGGTTTGAGCAAAGGAATGGAGCCACCACTAGCAACACCGATGATCCACAACACCCATGATGACACCGCAAACAAGCGGCATCCACCGTAATAACCCAAAATCTCAGATCGACCACCACCAAAACCCAAATTGCAACCTACACGTCATGCTCCTCAAAACCCAAACCCAAATCAATCATGCTCCTCCTCCACAAATCAAAACCCAAACCCATATAGCCACCCCTGGCTCCTCCATTGTCGCAATCGTAACCTAAAGCTACTGCCTATCTAAACCAAAGTGTGTGTGTGTGTGTGTGTGTACTCATTATTGTTGCTGAGTAAAAAAATTTTCTTTTGATTAAGTCATATATATATATATATATATATATTGTGCGCACCGTAAGCAAGACCACTGGGCTGGGACTCACTTGAGCCGACAACTTTTTTGTATAGTAGGCTACACTGGGTCGTTCTCAGCACTGAGAGTCAATGAGATCACTTTTCTCTTTTCCACTGCCTGAATCACTCTTCTCTTTATCCTCCCTCTCTCTCTCTCTCCCTCTCTTGCTCTCTCACTTTTTTTATCTCTCTCTTCTCGAACTTTCAACAACCTTTTACGTTCCTGTGTTCCTCATATTTATAGCTCAAATTTTGTGGAGAGGCTATGATTATCTTTAGGTTTAGTGCAATAGGCGGTCCAATGTCGTCGATCATAAGTGGGTGGTTAGGTGGGAGTGGGAAGTGGTGTGAGTGGCCTTGGAACTTGGTTCCCCCCTCCTGCAGGTATTCTCGGCAGCGGCGCCTCTGGAGGCACTACCGAATATGTAAAGGACGGGGTGTTTGAATGTTGGTCCTTCATCACTGCTCGGGAAAGTATTGCCGAGCAATGATGAAGTGGCAAAGTTTGGATCTGCAGCTTGTGTGGCTTTGGGATGGGCCGCTAGGTAGAAAGAGATCGAGTTTATAGGCCACACATCCATACTAGAGTCCCAAGCCCAAATGGGCTCGGGTGCGGGGTACCGTACATTAGCCCCCCTTTGATTCGTCCCCTATTCTTGGGGATGAATTAAGGATCCTAAGGGGTGGAATCCACCCGGGAAGCTGAAAAGTCAGTATCCACCAGTTGCAGAACGTATTAATGCGCCCCTCAAAAGATGCGTTTAAACTTGATTGATGGGTTATCCGTCATCATTGTCTGACGGTTCGTGAACCGAGGCGTCACGCGCGTGGCAGTTGAGGTGGTGATTTGCGTGGTTTCCCGCCAACAGATTATTTAATGCTACTTATCTCCCTTCCTACCCCTATAAATAATCTCTTTTGTCTCTTTCTTTCACTTTTGCATTCTTCATCCTCCAATCTTTTACTCTGTCGAGCATTCTACTTTCGTGACTCATCTCCTAGCCCAGAACACTCCTCCTCCTTAGAGCCCACAGTAAGTTCCTTTTCTTCTTTTTCCTGTTTGCTCCATTTCATTCTATTCTTCAGTAATCTTAGTCTTTCTTTTCTTTAAGAATTCTTGCTTGTAGAATGGGTTACTCCCATCTCCTCTCTTCTGCAGACACCTTGGCTAGTTTTAGGGCTGCCTACAATGTTCCTAAGGATGTCAATATTGCCTACTGTCATGTGGGCGATATCGACATCCAAAGGCGCCGTGACGTAAATACGGTTTTCTTTCCTTTGATGGCCATTCTAGAGGGTGGGTTTAGGTTCCTAGTTGACCCTCTAATCCTAGGTACCCTTAGATTTTACGGCCTTTGTCCCGACCAACTCCCTCCCAACTTTTACAGGGTGGTGAGTTGTGTGAGTAGGTTGAACCAGTTGTTCTGGTTGCAACTGAATCATCATGACATTAATTTTATGTATAGTTTGTGTGGTAACATCGATTCGGATTATTATTTTAAAACTAGGGATGTGAGGGTACGGCTTATTTCATGCCTACCGGATTCGAATAGAAATTCGGCTGGAGATTTTGTACGAGTGAGCGGCAATTGGTTAGCCGAGGAGCTCCCCTACGCATTTTCACCACGCGATGTTGGTCGGTACCAAACGCTATTTATTTAACTTCTTTTGATTTTGATTCGAGTAAGTAATCGCTAATAACTTATATTACTCCCGTGCAGAGAGCAAAAGGTTCAAACCGGATCTTAGAGTGGTACATGTTCGGGACCTGAATTTTGTGCTCAGGTTAGAGATTTTTGTTCACTCGGATGGACAACTCCGAGCATCTCATCTTATCCTTGGTATCGACCCCGTTTACTCAACTTGGCAAGCATTTAGCCAAGCCTTGTTAGTTGACAGCCCCCTCCTCTCCTATATAGATGTCCGGCACGCGAACTTCCTCCAGCCAAAGTTTACCGTAGGCGAGGCATGTGATCTCGGTCCCCGGTTCATTTGTTCGACCACCGCCAGCCCAAACGTGACGATTCAGCCAAGCGCATGTCGCGAGAGCATCGAGAGTGAACTCACAAACCAGTTCAGCCAGAAGCTCCCGCCCAGCCCGAGAACCTTGTAAAGTTCGAGGATCCTGTTCAGGAGGCCGAAGGTGCAGCCGCCGAATCAATCAGCTCTTCTGAAACAGAATCCTACCACGGCAACACCATGGTGACAAGAAAGAAAATGACAATCAACCGCTTTGTCCCGGGTGCCAAGCCAGCTGCGCAGCAGCAACGAACCCCTGGCCAAGATCCTACGCCTCCTCCTGCTCCAACAAGCCGTGCTCGAAAAAGGCAGCGCACGGTTGAACAGACGCAGACAAGCTCAGTCAATGCGCCCTCCAGAACGCCTCCCCGACCATCGGCGGGCATCGTTATCCGGGAGTCGGTAGCACTAACCGGGTAAACCTGGCGTCTACTTCCCGGGCCTTGGCGGAATGGCAACCCTCCTTCCAACTCGACAGCAAGCCTCTTCCTGCGACGGCCAGTGTACGAATATGGAAAAAAGGTCATGGGGGTTGTATTGCCCAGAGTCTAGCGCGTGGCCTTCTTTTGCCCGAGGATGTGCACGCGATTGCAGTGGCACACCATAGCGGTAACAGTTCCATTTTATTTCATCATTCTCGGTTTTCTACTCGTTCATATATATGTACTTTCTTTTTCCCCTTACAAACGTCATTATTGTGTGGTTAGGCCGCATAACTATCGCATATCATGGACGGGAGGATGACGGAGCTTGTTGAAGATGCTGAGCGGGAGAAGGCTTTGAAGGATGTTGCCGAGGCCATGGCGAAGGAGAAGTTGAAAGCTACCGAGGATGCAGAGGAAAAAATTGCTTTAGCTGAGAAGGCACGGGCTCTGGTCGAAGGGAGGTTTGCAGAGCTTGAAGTGCAACTAGGAGGCACCGAGCTTAAACTGGTAGAGGCCCAAAGTCTAAATATTACGTTAGAAGAAAAACTGGCCGATTCGAAGGCGGCGTTGGAAGCTTGCGAAAGCAAGTGGTACGTCGAGGGGTTTGCGGACGCCGAGAATTTGGCGAAGCTGGTCATTCACCAGGCTCACACGCTCGAATTCGAGGAGGGGTGGTTTGCCGCCCTTCAAGCCATGGGGGTTCCCGAGGATTCTCCCCTGAGGGATCGCGGCAAAATCCCCTTCCCAAACCCCTCAAATGCCACGCAACACACACCCTTTGTTATCGACGAAGAAGAGACCACCAGCATGAGGGAACTGGTGAATGCTATTGATTCTCACGCGGAGCCGACTGACTTAGAGGCGACTAGCCACCCTTATGCTGGGGATCAAATCAGGGTGAATGTCCAGTTGCCAACTTCTTTCGCCGACTAGCAGCCTCTTGAGGATTTATCTTTTGTTCAAACCATGGACCTCTGAAGTCAACTGCCGAACCGGATTTTTCGTACTTTCTTTTTCTTTTTCTTAAGTAATTATTTGAACTGGTTTGCCTATGTCACCGGGCTATGGTGACGGAACAATTTATTTCTTTTGGGCTTTATTTTCTATCTTTTGAGTTGCCGAGTTTTGGCAACCAAACATCAGTTTAAACTTTATACGCTGTTTTAAGTTATGCTCATGAATGCTTTACTATGGTGTGCTTTCTCTTCGACCGAGTAATCAACTTTTGTTGGTTGCTTTTTTTAGGATAAGGTTCCCCCTTGCCCGGCAACGAAGGTCGTATCGGGGATAGTTTTCTGTCTAGGAAATTTAGACCAAGGTTCCATCCTGCCCGGTAACGCCTATCAAACCGGGGATAGGCCTTTGTCTTCGGAGAATATAGGCTAAGTTTTCTTCCTGCTTGGTGAAGAGTGTCAATTTGGAGACGGATTTCTGTCCTTAGACAATTTGTAAGATTCTGGTTTCTGTCAGAATAATTTAGGTTTCCACCTGCTCGGTGATAGGTTTCGAACCGAGAAGCAGGTTTCTGCCATTTGGATAATTTAGAAGGTTTCCACCCGCTCGGTGATGGGGATCGAACCGAGAAGCGGGTTTCTATCCTTAGAGTAACCTTTAAGGTTTACACCTGCTCGGTGATAAGAATCGAACCGAGAGGTAGGTTTCTGCCCTTAGGCTAATTTAGCAGGTTTCCACCCGCTCGATGATGGGGATCGAACCGAGAAGCGAGTTTCTGTCCTTAGAGTAACCTTTAAGGTTTACACTTGCTTGGTGATATGGATCGAACCGAGAGGCAGGTTTCTGCCCTTAGGCTAATTTAGAAGGTTTCCACCCGCTCGGTGATGGGGATCGAACCAAGAAGCGGGTTTCTTTCAAAATAATTTAGGTTTCCACCTGCTCGGTGATAGGTTTCGAACCGAGAAGCAAGTTTCTGCCCTTTGGATAATTTAGAAGGTTTCCACCCGCTCGGTGATGGGGATCGAACCGAGAAGCGGGTTTCTGTCCTTAGAGTAACCTTTAGGGTTTACACCTGCTCGGTGATACGGATCGAACCGAGAGTCAGGTTATTGCCCTTAGGCTAATTTAGAAGGTTTCCACCCGCTCGGTGATGGGATCGAACCGAGAAGCAGGTTTCTGTCCTTAGAGTAACCTTTAAGGTTTACACCTGCTCGGTGATACGGATCGAACCGAGAGGTAGGTTTCTACCCTTAGGCTAATTTAAAAGGTTTCCACCCACTCGGTGATGGGGATCGAACTGAGAAGTGGGTTTCTGTCAAAATAATTTAGGTTTCCACCTATTCGGTGATAGGTTTCGAACCGAGAAGTAGGTTTCTGCCCTTTGGATAATTTAGAAGGTTTCAACCTGCTCGGTGATGGGGATCGAATCAAGAAGCGGGTTTTTGTCCTTAGAGTAACCTTTAGGGTTTACACCTGCTCGGTGATACGGATCGAACCGAGAGTCAGGTTTCTGCCCTTAGGCTTATTTAGAAGGTTTCCACCCGCTCGGTGATGGGGATCGAATCGAGAAGCGGGTTTCTGTCCTTAGTAAGACTTGTGACTTAAGGTTGTTTCATGCTTGAAAATAGAAGTCAAACAGAGATGTGACAACAAAATGGAAAGAGTTTGCTCGGATAAACGCCATCACCTTCATTAGCAAACCTGTACAATATTACATTCAATTCACAATTTATGGCGCTGCCCATCAGTGATAGAATCTCTTCAGATGGACGTTCCATGGCCAGGGCAGTGGCCTCTCGTCCATGTTTTCCAAGAAGTACGCCCCCGCGCCCGCGATGGCAGTGACCCTATAAGGCCCTTCCCATGTCTGTGCTAGCTTCCCGGCGTTCGTATCTCGCATGTTTACCACGGCTCTTCTCAGAACCAAATCCCCGGCGCTAAACTCCCTCGTTCTTATGTCTCGGCTGTATCTCTGGGCGAGCTTTTGCTAATACTTCGCGAGCCGTATAGTCACCATTTCGCAGCATTCTTCCAACTTGTCCAAGCATCCCACCATCATCTCATTGTTTTGGGCGAGATCGAATCCCGCGATTCGTGCACTGCATAGACTCATCTCGGTAGGTATCACAGCTTCCGCTCCGTACGTGAGAGAGAACGGGGTCTCCCCGGTGGACCTTCTAGGAGTTGTCCGGTATGCCTACAAGACTTTGGACAGTTCCTCAGCCCAGTTTCCTTTCGTACCCTCTAGCCTCTTTTTCAGCCCATTCACAATTACTTTATTTATATCCTCGGTCTGACCATTACTCTGGGGATATGCTGGGGTTGAGTACCTGTTTTTGATGCTGAGATCACCACAGAATTCATGGAAGGCCCGGCTGTCGAATTGTAGCCCATTGTCTGATATAAGAGAGTTCGGCACCCCAAACCTTGTGATTATATTCTTCCACACGAATTTCTTTACATCCACATCCCGTATATGGCCAAAGCTTCCACCTCCGCCCATTTGGTAAAATAGTCGACAGCCACCAGAATGAATCTTTGATTACCTATCGCCCGGGGGAATGGGCCGATGATATCCAGCCCCCACTGTGCAAAAGGCCAGGGACTGCTGATCGGGTTCAAATGGGCTGCGGGCTGATGGATTAGAGGGGCATGCTTCTGACACTGTTCACACTTAAGTACATACTCGGCAGCGTCCTTCTGCATTTGAAGCCACCAAAACCCTTGAGTCATTGCTTGGTGCGCCAATGAACGTCCTTCTACATGGCTGCTGCACACTCCATCATGAAGCTCGGCCAAGAGCTCACCCACCTTCTCTGGGCATAAGCACAAAAGGTATGGCCCTCCGAAGGACCTCCGATACAAAGTCCAGTCTTTTGATAACCAATATCGAGGAGCCATTCTACGGATCTTGCTGCCCTCCTTTTCGTCACACAGGAGTCAGTCCTTTGCTAGAAAGTTGATGATGAGGTCCATCCAGCACGGCCCAAGGGTTGTGATTGCTGTGACATCGATCACTGCAATTCCCGGATCACTTAATACTCTGACGCTCGGCTCTGAAACAAGCTCGACTTTAATTAGCCGAGGTATCTCTTCGGCTACTAATAATGCCAGCGTGGCGAGGGAGTTGGTGTGTCTGTTTTACATGGACACAACCCTTCTTATACATGGAGGAGTTTAATTTCTGCCCAAAGCTTAGTCATTGAAGGGATGCGATTGAGGGTTGATAATGGAGCAAATATCAAGATTTGGCAAGATAAATGGCTGCCAGGGGTTTCATCTGATAGAGTGCTTTCTCCAAGGTTGTTTTTGAGTGTTGATATGAATGTTGCTAATTTGATTGATATAGGAACAGCAAGGTGGAAAAGTGAAGTGATTGACAGTCTCTTTATCCCTCAAGAAGCCGAATTAATTAAGAATATTCCTTTGAGTGCTACTCTACCAGTGGATAAAATTGTTTAGGCTGAAACTACTAATGGAAATTTCACTGTTGGGAGTGCTTATAAATTAGCTGCTAGCTTGTTTAAATCTACAACCTGTGGAACTACTTCTGATGGTAGTCTATTGAGGAAGTTTTGGAAGAAAATTTGGTCTTTGCCCATTCCTCATAAGGTGAGACACTTTTGTTGGTGTGCTTGTCGTGACACTTTACCAACCAAAGTTAAGTTAAGGAGTCGTAATGTCATTGCTAAAGATAGGTGTGTATGCTGTCATGAAATGGCTGAGACGAATGGTCACATTTTCTAGGGCTGTACAAAAGCACAGGAAACTTGGGCTGCAACCAAATTACAACTACTGCCTTTGGATGTTCATATTGACTCGTTTTAGGACCTGTTATGGTTTGTCATGATGACTAATGCAACTGGTGTGGAAAGATGTTCACAACTTGTAATGACTACTTAGGCACTCTGGAGTAACAGGAATGAGATTCATTATGGAGGTGAAGGCAAAACAGGTCCGGCCTTGGCTCTTTGGGCAACAAATTATCTTCTGGAGTACTGGTCTGCAGTGGATACGGGTATTGATGTTGCATTAGACCCAGTTCTACACTTACCTGAAGCGGTTCTGCACTTACCTGAAACACAACAACAGTCTTTGCAATCGGCCTGGTTCCTTCCTTTAACGGGTTTAATAAAAATAAATGTTGATGGAGCTCTATTTACATCAAAGAAACAAGCGGGCATTGGTGTTGTAATTAGAGATGCTGAGGGCAGATTATTGGCAGCTTTGTGCAGAAAAATTAAAGCTCCATTGGGAGCACTTGAAGTGGAAGCTAAAGCCTATGAGGCTGGTCTGTTACTAGCAAGACATTTGGGGCTGCAAGATGGGTTGTTGGAAGGTGATTCTTTGACAATATCCAATGCTCTCAAGCGATCTGCACTATCGCTCACTTCTGTTGCTGCCATTGTAGAAGGCATTCATGTGTTAGGTGCTAAAATTGGCGTGATCAATTTTTCTCATGTACGCAGGACTGGCAATAAGCCAGCCCACATTCTAGCAAGACAAGCTCAAAACCTTGTCAATGATATCATTTGGATTGAAAAGATTCCTTGCTGTATTCAGCAAGCTCTTATCCAGGATGTTTTTGTATCGTGATGTTATTATAATAATAGTCAGTGTGTTTTTAATAATAATAATAAAAAAAAAAGACTACTTGTCGTACGAATATGTTCCAATATAAAGAATAAATTACTGCAGCATAATAAAGTCCAAAGGACCATAATAAATAAACAATTAAAATGAGGAATCTAGTGGATCCCACTTAATTGAGAAGTGGTAAGAGCTAATAAAAAAAATATTCTTTTGACTAAGGGTTGCTTAACTCTTTAAAAATACACACTACAATAAAAAAATCTTCAACCTCAAAAATGTACTTCATTACTCATTAATGGACCCAACAATCATCAAAGGTTTCAATCCAATCAAAATTGCTATGCACTCTTGGTGCGATGGTCACTTCACAAGTATTAAATGCTTGTGAAGGTGTGGGGGCAAGGACAAAGCCAGGAGTTCTATCAAGGGGGGGCGAAGTATAAACAATTTTTTTTTTCTTGAAAATTCAAACTAGAATCCATTTTGTGTAACAAATGGAAAGACACGAATAATTATTTTTTAATAAATTACGAAACAATTATATATCAAAAAGGAATATAGCATTATTTTAAATCTCAAAAATCATCATAACTAAAACTATTATTTCAAACCAAGTATGACAATTGTTAACCATAAATTTATAATTTGGAATAGTTTGAGCAAAGTATCATACACCACTTCCTTATACATAAAAAAATCTCATTAGGAACTTAAGTAATTGTGTCAATGTGCATCAACCATTGAACTGTGTAGTGTGTCATGACTCATGACTCGCTTAATCTTACTATCTACTAATTGCTAAACATAACAATAACCATTCCACTAAACAAAAAGACAAAACATCTCAACTGAATTAATTGTCCAGCTACAATAGAGCAACTCCCAAAACACGTTATACACCACTTTATAACTATTAAAAAAACCAACTCATTTCAAAGTCAAATAAAGTGAAGCGGTAATAATGCCGTTCAAAGAAAGAGATTAAACAATACAAAATCAAACGACACGAAAAGAAAGAGAGAACAACTCAGCAAAAAAAAAACAAAAACAAACAAACAAACATACAAAACAAAAAACAAAGATAAAAACTAGAGTTAGAGCAACTTAGCAGATAGGAGATTGGAAACACAGTCTCACTGATGAAGCAGAAATGGTGAAAGTGTCATGAGCAGATCAAAGAGGGCAAAATCACACACACTCTTTCTTTGTTTGACTGGTATTTGCATAATCTTTCTTAGGAAATTTTTTTCTTTAAAATTAACAGGGTTGAAATTGAACTGTTGATTCAAAGATTTGATCAATTCAGATCTAATAAAATTATTAAGGGCTTTTTTCTTGTTTATTTGGGCTTTACTTTTTTTGTTGTTTGGGCTACTTTTTCTTGAATGTTTTTTTGGTTAAAGAGGTACAAGAACAATTTTCTTAAGCCCAAAACTCAAAAAACTTATAAAATATTATATACTTCTCTTTTGTTTTATAAATTTCAGGGGGGCCATTGCCCCCCAAGGTCATCAAATAGCTCTGTTCCTGTGTGGGGCATAAGTGAAGGTTTAAGTCTCTAGGACAGAGTTTCACACACACATACACTTAGATTATACTAAAGTAAAATTTTTAGCTTGTATAAAAAAAGAAACAATCTAATCAAATTTATCAAAAAAGTGCATAATACATTATAGACAATATCCATAATAAGGTAGAACATTAAAGAAATAAAATTAACTAAGTTTACCTTATCAATAATATATATAATAACTTTTTCTTTTCTATTTTTTTTACTATTTTATATAAAGTGAAAGTTTTTTTTAAAAAAAAAATTATTTTTTATTTACTTCTTTTAAGGTTGTCATGTAAGTTCTTGGAACCCCATATTTTTTCCATGTTATCATTCTAGTATAATTTTTTTATTTGATTTTTGGATTATAAATAGTGCTAAATATTTAATTTGAACTGATTAGAATTTGCTATCTTTTTTAATAACATAATCCAATAATTAAATAAAGTTTGATCTTCTACAAATAAATTCTAATTGAATTAGGTATGCCATTTTCTATAAATTCACTAGTTTACTTTTTTTTTAAAAGTACTGATTTAACATATACTCCAATCATATATAGATATATTTGATCAAATTCTCTCTCTTACCAGAGAATGGGCTATTTTCGGTTTCATTAATCCAATAGGATCAACATAGAAAATTTACATTGTAAACACTAAATACTATATACATGAAAAAGTAAGTAATCTACTAATACGTATGCATAAAATAAAAAGATAACATTTTTTCTTTGGAACAAAATCATCTCATCGGTACAAAGTTAATCTCGTGTGCTGCCTAGCAGTACCTCAATTTGTTTTTAGATAAATTATATTTTAACTCTTCCATCGACTATGTGGCACAGTGATTCAGACGAAAGGATAGAACATTAACAATGCTTCAATCTGTTCATTGCCTATGATTTGACCAGTTAATTTCTTAGGTAGCATCAAGCTTATTTAATACATTTTCATTTGCAGTGTTGTAAACAACATCAATTACTATTGCTCTTGCATCACTAAGAAAACATTATATACCACAAAAATTTGTTGTGGATGTAAATCACGTAAAACATAAAAAGATGACAATCACTTCTGCACATTTCAACTTGTCTAATAATTTGTTAGTGTAAAAAACCAAAACAAAAAATAGACCTCTGTATTCAAAATCAGCTTTTGAGATTCTTGAAATGCATTCTAAAGTTTTTGCAGCTGACTTTGTGCTCAGGCAATTAGCATTTTAAAGTTTTAAAGTTCTTGTCCTCTTTTTTTGGATGAACGAGGAAATTTTATTAACACGGAAGATTATTACATTAAGTTCAAAAGACAGAACACTACATTTCAGCAAAAAAAACAGCCAGCCCCTGCTGCAAAAAGACCAACGACCAAGCTAAATTAAACAGACAAAGAGACCCATATAACTAAACAGCACCTTATTCTTTATTGACATTTTAAAACCATTGTAAGCTCTAGTTCTTACTATCACATCATTTTTAAATCAACTATATGACAATTCTCACTGTGAATAGGATCATTATGGACTCTTGCATTTCTTTAAATCCAAATATGGTAGATGAATGTAGCCCAAGCAAGCTTGCTCAAGGTAGACCTCAAGCCTTTTCCCATTGAAGAACGAATCCACTATTTATATTGGGGAAATTTTCCGATTGATACCATAACACACAATGGAATTACTTTCTCTCTCTCTCTCTCTCTCTCTCTTTGTGCAAATTCAATAGGAATTAAAAAAAAAAAAAAAAATCTAGCAAGCACTATCAACACAAATAGAAATATCTAGCAACAAACCACAATCAAGACACTGATTTTTTACGTGGAAAACCCTCAATGAGAAGGGAAAAACCACGGGACCTAGTCCAGTGAAAAAATCTTTCACTATTGAATAAAGTGTTTACAACAATTTTCTCTAAAACAAATGCTAAAAACTACCAAAACATTGAAGATCACAATTTTTAGATCACAACAAATTTACATTACACTAAAGTCAATTTCAACAATAACAAGACCACCAAGTGGGCCTCAGCACCTGAACAAATGGAGAGGAATTTCAAAAGACAAGATGCAGATAAACCAAGTACTCTTCCAATACTTGTTGCCATAATCTTCTTGTAAAAGAGTAATTATAAAAGAGATGATCCTTACAGCGCTCCAAATGCTCCTTGCTGATAACACAAGATATCAGCATTGTAATCCCTAATTACCAGCCTGTGATGAGTTATTATAAAAGGTCCATGCAAGCTACCCTTTTATGTTCAGATCATTTTTTCGAATGCACATTGCTAGAGGCCAATCAAGAATGACTACAATGACGATGCATGTTGCATCCTCAAGCTAGCCCAAGCTTAATAGTGGCAGGGAATTGTGAAAAATTGCCATGAACGAGTTATTCAAGTGAGACAAAATGGCCAAAAAAAATATTTTGTAACAGTAAGTAATGGGAACATAACACAAAATGTACAAAGAGATTCAACTAAAATTGTGTAGCTTCAACCACATGAAAAAAAATTGATGTTAAGCTCTAGACCAATAAACCATGGTAGAAAATTAGATCATAATAGAGACAAAATGTTCTTTATGAAAGGTTTTTAATAGGGATATATGCATCTTAACGTGTGAATCAAATATATGGAATGAAATTTTATTCAAAATATTCATTAACCTTTGATTATAGAAAGTGTGACATAGTACCTTCTGTACTCCATCCAAAATCCTACTAGTATCCAGGCAATGTACGTAATATAACTGTGAACAGAACACAAGCCATCAAATTAAATAACATTAATAATAATAGAACTTCAAAACAATTCAACAGTTTGGTTGCTTTGAAATCAATCAAATTGGCCAAGATTCTATACATCTCAGAAATTTTTTTATTATTAGAAAACTATAGAAAACCAAAAGCTTTGCTAAAGTGAGCCCCATTCAATTATATACATTGGTTCCTATATTTTTGAAATCCAAAAGAAAATTTCTTTTTTTTTTTTCAAAAAATTGTATTGAAATCAATAAATGATAGAGAATAAATTTTTAAAAAGTTCACTTTCTTTCATTTACAACTGTTTTCTCAGCTAGCAAACAAAAATTCAATACAAAAAAATGGGTATATAGAATGCGTACCCTTAGTGACATGTGCGATCTTGTCCCAATCCTGACCGGTTTCCTTTTCGCATCTTCTCTGTAACTCGGGACAATTGCGAATCTCCAGTTCTTGTAAAGAAGAGAGATCGCGCATCTCATCAGGCAGTGATTTCAGATTGAGACAGTTGTGAATTGTAAACCGTTTAAGTGAGATAAGATTCCCAATCCACCGAGGCAATGTTTTCAGATTCTCACAATTTTCAATATAGAGGCTTTCCAGGGTTGTAACGTGTTGAAGACCTACAGGTAAGGAATTCAGTTTTGGAAGGCCGTCGAAGCGCAGATGAATGAGGCGGTTGAGATGTCGCCATTCCATTCCGTCCACGTCACTTCCTAGATTTAACTCCTTGCAAGAGAAAATGTGTAAATACTCGAGAGAAATTAGATTTGATACCCACCCATCTGGCAGAGACACAACATCTGGCAGATTTGTTATACACATATATTCTAATTTGGAGAGATGAGAGGACGAAGAAGAGGAGGAAGAGGGAAGTATTTTCTCTTGAAAAAGCTTTGAGCTAACGTTACTTAGATATAGGTCTTCTCCGAGATAAGGAAACAAGGAGGCCATGGAAGTCATATTAGGACAATTATATATAGACAAAGTAGAAAGACAAGGAAATGAAGGCAGTGACCGGTTATGCTGATGTTGTTGATGATCTGTCATTGATGCGCTCCTCCACCATCCCTTTAAGTTATGGCATACGTCAATCGAAAAATAATTTAACTATGGGAAGAAGGATAAAGCAGAAACTTCCTCACTTATATCACGATCTGATATGCATTCCAAATCTTCCATTCCATAAAATCTTAGAGGCTGTTTGGATGACCCATTCTCATGACTCAATTTTTAATTTTCATAACTCAATTCTAAAAAATGATGGAACTCATAGCAAAATACTCGTTTGCCTATACCAATACTTTATTTTCATAACTCTGTTTTCAATGCTTAATTCTCTACTTTTTGAGTTATGAGTTATAAAAATTGAAAACAACTTTTGGCTGTTTTCAGTTTTCAATTCTCAATTTTCAATGGCAAAATTGTAAATACCATTACAAACCGGTCCCACAGTCAGAATTTGCTCCCTCTTTTTTCTTCTTTTCTCTTTTTTTTTTTATCTTTTCTTTTTGTCTTTCACGGACAGACCTGCTCTTCTTTCTCTTTTTCTTCTTCTTCTCACTTCCTGGGTTTCTTTTCCATTCTCCTTTCTTTTCTTTTTTTCTTTTCTTTTCTTTTCACGTTGGTTCTGGGTTTGGTTTTTTTTTTTTTTTCCTTTTCCTGGGTTCGGTCTCCCAAGTGTTCATCCTCTTTTTTTTTTTTTTTTTTTTTTTTTTTTTTTTTTTTTTTTTTTTTTTTTTTTTTCGTTTTCCTGGGTTCGGTCACCCCGGTATTCATCCTCTTTTCTTTTTTCTTTTTTCTTTTTTCCTTTTCCTGGGTTCGATCTCCCCATTGTTCATCTTTTTTTTTTTTTTCCTTTTCCTGGGTTCGGTGATCTGGGTATTTTTTTTTCTTCCTTTCTTCTTTCACTGGTTCAGGTTTGGGGGTACTGGGAAAAAAAAAAAAAAAAAAAGCTGCGCCAATGACAGAGCTGGGGCCCACAAATAGTGTGAAAAAATTTGAGTGATGGCATGAAAAAGATGGAGCCAAACGTGCATTAATTTTAGAGTGATGGGTGATGGGTGATGAGTGATGAAAAATGATAAATGAGTGATGAGTGATGAGTGATGAAAATTGAGTGACAGAAATTGAGTGACCAAAAAAAGTGGCCAAACAGCCTCTTATTTTGCAGGTTCTATTTTCATTTTGGATAAAGAGTTGCATATTTAAGTGCGTCAACTCGAGGTTTGTTAATAATTTCTGTAATTAAAAAAAAAAGTTTATGCTACATAAAAATATTCAGCTTCTAGACTCAGTATTTAGTTTGGCCTTCCTTTCCTTCTTCTTCTTCTTTACTCCTTTGTTCCTTTTATTTATGAATCTCTAAGTCCAAGATAATATTTTTTTTTTGAATTACGTTTTACTTATACATGTCAAACAAACAAATATATAAATATTCACTATTCAGTATGAAACCATTAATTAGATCATTTACTGCACTATTGTTCATCTACATTATTCTCTTTACAAATTAGTTTTACGTTTTAAGGGAAAAAAAAAACTACTTATTATTTTGCAGGTTCTATTTTCATTTTGGGATAAAGAGTTGCATATTTAAGTGCGTCAACTCGAGGTTTGTTAATAATTTCTGTAATTAAAAAAAAAAAGTTTATGCTGCATAAAAATATTCAGCTTCTAGACTCAGTATTTAGTTTGGCCTTCCTTTCCTTCTTCTTCTTCTTTACTCCTTTGTTCCTTTTATTTATGAATCTCTAAGTCCAAGATAATATTTTTTTTTTGAATTACGTTTTACTTATACATGTCAAACAAACAAATATATAAATATTCACTATTCAGTATGAAACCATTAATTAGATCATTTACTGCACTGTTGTTCATCTACATTATTCTCTTTACAAATTAGTTTTACGTTTTAAGGGAAAAAAAAAACTACTTATTTTGCAGGTTCTATTTTCATTTTGGGATAAAGAGTTGCATATTTAAGTGCGTCAACTCGAGGTTTGTTAATAATTTTTGTAATTAAAAAAAAAAGTTTATGCTGCATAAAAATATATAAAAATATTCAATATAGAACCATTAATTAGATCATTTATTGCACTATTATTGATCCACATTATTCCCTTCAGAAATAGTTTTAATTTTTAAATAAAAATTTTAAAAAGAAAAACTTATTTTGCAGGTCTTACTCTCTCTTTTGGATAAAGAACTACATCAACTCCAAGTTTGTTCACAATTTCTATAATTAAAAAAAAAAAAAAAATTCATACTACATTTGTTTTCTACGTATTAGGAATAATTATTAATGTCATCTTCAACATAAATTTACAGCATAATATCTATCAAAAAAAAAAAAAAAATTTACAGCATACAAATTATTACATGATAAATTCAACCTATAGTGCAAAATTTTCAATGTTGATAAGTTTCTGAAAGGTTGCTTGCTTTTGTAATCTAGGTCCATCAAATTAACAAATCTGATTTTTTATTTTTTATTTTTCCTCCTACTAATCCTTCTTTTGCTGCTTAATATAACATTAGCCAAGCCAATCATAAGTTTGAGTTTCTTAGTTGCTGTTAATCATGTGCCTTTGTTTTTCCCTCAATTACCAAACATTAGGAACTTTTCTATGCAATTTGGGGTTTTTTTTTTTTAATTAAATGTGAAAATTTCAATTTACGACCATTGAGTATTTAGGTTCAAAAAAGTAAGCCAACAACTGCTGCTTTTGTTTCTCCTCATCTTAAAATGGACATGGCACTGGCCTTTTTTCAAAGCCACCAACTATGCAAGTTTGGGCATTTTTTTTAGAGATAGTCATGGTTCTCCTATTATAGTCCATCCTAAATTAATTCCTTGCCAAGGAAAACCACTATGGATGGCTGCCACGCTTTATTGAGATTATTACACTGCTGTCATGAAATGTGGATCAAAGATTTGATTAGAGTTTGCCAACTCATAGTTATTAGCATCAATTGGATTGCAGGAACCATGCCTGAAAGAGATTTCGGATGTGTCAAAACAAATTCATGCTTTTTGTGAAATAGATAGGACATATATCTTATAGGATAGTTTCTAGGCTGTGTAATAAGTAAGAGTACACATTGGAGTTTTATCGCTTCTGAATTTTTTTTATTAAGAATAAAAATTGTTTAAGATGTTTCATAAATAATTCATGCCTAGTATAATATAAAAGCGAAACATTTGACTTTTTGTTAACCACTCCTCATTGTGCCATATGATTGCATAAATTACTGTCACGTCTAGAATTAAAAACACGTGGGTTCCAGTTAGCTCAATTGGTAAAGTCTCTAATGGTTGAATAAGAGATCTAGAGTTCAATTCTCATTTATACCAAAAACCAATTGGTGTTTTGGTCTGCATTGCACGGGTTAGCGACTAGTATATATTAATAGCCAAAACTCAAAGAAAATATAATTAGATTTTAATTGAATTCTCAATTTTGCGCCACATGTCCCATTTAATTTTTAATTTTGTGCCAAGTGAATTATTAAGTGTAAAAATCAAAGAGTCCAAATCCAATTAGATTCTAAATTGGATTTCAATTGGATTCCAATTTTTTTGCCATATGTCCATTTAAGTTTTTAATTTTTATGACAAATGAATTATTGGGTGCAAAAACTTAAGAGTCTAAAATCAATTAATTTATAAATCATATATATATATATATATATAAAGTGAGAAACTATTACATATTTTTGAAATGTATGGTTTAAAAAAGTGTAAGTTAATACCATGTATAATTTAAATATCTTCTTTAAAAAAATGTATAATTTGAAGTTTTGAACTATATAATTGTGATTATTTTTAATTGTATCCGTACATATGCACGAGGCTACACACTAATAATATAAATAGGGGAACAAAGAATGGCCTTAGCCTATGTTAGTTTTCCGGGGAGAAAACCTAAGGAAAAAGAGATGAGATAGAAATAGGTCCATCCAAATAATGAAAAGCTACCAAGCAATTAACTTTTTTACTTTTTAATGTTCAAAGATCCCAATCTATTTAAATTATTTGCAACAAAAAAATATATTGTAACTAAAATTTCAATCCATGTTTTTCACTCTTAACTATTTTTTTAGCAATAAAAAACGTATATTTTGTTAGTCCCAATATCCACTCGTGAAACTCTGAACTTATTATTGGTCACCCACAAGCTCAACTAACTTTGGAGAAAGCTTGTAGACATAATTTTTGTGTCACGATTCTTATATATGTAACTGTGAGTAGTGAAGAAAAAGTAGGAATACATGTGAAATTTATATTCACAAATTGTGTGGCAAATATTTATGACAAATTTTGGGATTTTAGACCAACTTTTATTTGTACTATTTACTTCTTCTTCTTTTTTTGGATAGAAATTTGTACTATTTACTTGAATGCGGTTGTACTGATGGGTTAGCTAGATGGATGGTGCAATTGTACCTTCCAAATAAATATATAGAGAGTTTTGTTAACGGGCACTGCAAGGCCGTACTTCTAGCGATAGTTTTGTGCGGTCCTTTTGGCTAAGAAAGTCAACACTTCTCCTGATAGTTTTGTGTTGTAATAATCTCCTCTTTCCTATACTCTATACGAGCGTTTAGCTTATGGGTACTGTACATCCTAAACTTTGTACTTCTTATTTTGGATTAATAAAATTTCCCTTTCACCAAAAATAAATAAATAATTACAGAAGATAATATCACAAAAATGCCTCCCAAAGTTCAGAGTCTTCAAATCAAGCAAATGGTGGATAAGGATTTTTACAACCCTTACCTTGGTTATGAACTCATTTAACCCAAACCTCTTTAGTAATATATCATCTTTTTTTTTCTTTTCTTTTCTTTTTTAGATTTAATGGCCTGTTTGGATGGAAGAGAAAAGAGTTTAGATGGAGGGGAAAGGAGAGAGAGTGGAGGAGAGTAGAGTAGAGTTAGCTAAAAATAAGTTAATATTGTGCTAAATCTACTCTATTTTACTCTACTCCCGCTCCCTCTCCCTTAATCCAAACAGACCATAAATAACAGAAATATATATGATCTTTTCATAAATAACTCCGAAGGGCTACACAAAATTTGATTACTAGTACCACATGAAATGAAAAGGTTAGTCATGTAGAAAAACCAAAGAAACCTCTTCACTGGCAATAACTCTATATGACTACTATTGTTTGTTTGGCTAGCAGGAAAAAATAAAACATAAAAGGAAAAGGAAAAAAAAAAAAAAAACTTATCTGATACAGGCTGATCAAATTTCTGGTAGCCGACAGAGACGAGATGATGACCCATGGTGCAAAAACTTCCACTTGTAACATTGCTTGCTCAAATGAGCATCTCAGCACCATGTAGCACCATAGTCATAGTCATAGAGAGAAAAGACTACAATATAGCATGTGCAACTGTGGTTGGAATACTCATTTGAGCAAGAAACATTACAAAGAGGATTATTCGACAGTTCAACTCTCAATCTGTCTCTACCGCAACACTACCTAGAGACTGTATACATGCCTTCCTGTAAAGTGTTTCAATGCAGCCCATACATATATATATATGCAAGAGACCCAATGCTAGATTACCAAATTGCCATATTTTCGTGCCTCAAAAAACTCTAAAAAAAAAAAAAAAAAAAAATTTTTTTTTTTTTTTGACAAAAGAGGAATGGTAGAAAAGCAGTGTAGTTGACATCTCTTGAAACATCAAAAGTTTAGAGTCTGTTTGGTAATTTTGTTCTAATTATTTAAGTGTTGTAAAAATACGCGTTGTTTTGTTTAAATAACAAAAACTATTGTTTAAGTAACGCTAACAAACATGCCCTTAAATTCTCTCTCTCTCTCTGACTATTGAATTATTTAAAAGAAAAAACCAAAAAATACCCATCAATTTTTTTAACCCTTCAAGAAAATGACAAGACAATTAACTAGGATATCCACATTTGGTACATCATATTTAACTAAAGGCCATTGTGTGCTAAGGGTATCGTGGGTAATCCAAAATTTTTTTTTTTTTTTGGACTGATTGAGAAGTTTGTAGTGGAGGGCATGGTTGGCATTGACAGTCGGTTTAAAGAATTCTCAACAGAAGGAATTGTAGTTGCTGATAGAATGGCAGCTAAAGATAGTTCTAGCTCAACAACCAAGATAAACGAACAAATCAAGAAACAAATAGTACTACGGCACTACTAAGTTTATACTAGTCAACAAAGAAAACATCAATGTTACGAACACAATTTTATCATTTATAATAAATGAAACACCATTTTTGTTGAAATCTTCATTAGTATTACATTTGTCGTGCATTAATAATAATATATCTAATAATTTTGAAAAAAATATTGTCAAATTTACGTTGTCCTTTTAACTTTATGACAAAGTTTATTTTTTAAATTAAGTTTAAAGAGAAATTCTTCATGCTTCTCATTATATCTTTTTTATTGAATTTAAATTTTGACAAATCCACTATTAAATTGTATTTTCTTATTATTTCTTTCGTACTTGCAAAATTTTAAGAAAATTAAAGATTATGCATAATAAATACATTTATGAATATAATAGTAATTAACGTATAATTTGAACAAAATTTAATATGCATATTTTATATAATAATATTAATTTTTTAAAGGAAGTTTGAATGATATTTTTTCCAATCTCGATTCTTTATTTTATTCAAAGGACCATGCGCATACTTGTTTTTAATAATTATTTTAATATCTAATCAACTGTTCTCATAATTATTCTAATATCTATTTTAATTTTCGTGTGTGTTCTAATAAGTATTACTGTTTACTTTAAAAATATATATATGGATGTTTATCTCACATTGGTTATATGTGTTTAGTGTCCGCTGTTTATAGCTCCAGTATACAACTACAAAGGTTAGACTCTTTTGTAGTTATACTCTGATTATGTAATGTATTATAAACCCGATTTAAAACACTATTATTATTTTCGACTGTTTTGACACTCACAAGGCTACAACCTATAATCATGTCAACAAGCTGACATACAAATATTTGAGATTATATTGTGTCGCATTCTTCCATATCTTTGGAATTTGATTATTATCTGTTGTAAAAACAAATTAAATTAAAAAAGAAAGAATGATTAAGACATGACAATGTGATTTGAAACCATGATAGAATCTGAAACATCCACAAAATATTAATGGGGTTTTTGAATAAAATTATGTTTACATTTATTTCAGTTCAGAATTAAGACTTTAAGGGTCTATTTGGATACCGTTTATTACTGAAAATACTGTAGAAAAATCATTTTTAAATGTGTGAATAGTGTCACGGGATCCATTTTTAATGAAAATTTTGCTGAAAAAAGATGTTTGTGGGTCCCATGAACAGTGCACGGGACCTATTGACAAATGCAAACGTGCAATGTAAGCATTGAAAATGTTATCCAAACTCCACGTAATCATTTTTAAATGTGTGAATAGTATCGTGAGACCCATTTTTAATGAAAATTTTGCTGAAAAACGAGATTTGTAGGTCCAGTGAACAGTGCACGAGACCCACTGACAGATGCAAACGCGTAACGTAAGCATTGAAAACGCTATCCAAACTCCACCTAAGAAAGCCAATCTTTCAATGTTAGAATAATATATACGGCACTGATCGTGGTATGAAACAAATGGGTGGAGAGTGTTTCATTATATGGATAGTATATACATCAGTATTTTACTGCATCAAGAGCACTAGATTATTGAACGCGAGACAAACCTTTTTTTGGGTAATAATTAAGTAGTCTCAGAACAAGATAACCCGTTTGGAATTATACAACTTATACTTAGGCAGTCCATCGGAGTTGTGCTCCAGGATTACTTAAGTATTTTCCAACCCATTGTAAAAAGGTATATGTAATTTTAAAATATAATAATAGTTCTCAATTTCAATTATGTAGATAGAGCAAAATTATAATTCTACATTTGATAAATTGGCGTGAAGTTATGATTTTTAAAATTCTAAATCAGTGAGAATTAAGACTTTAAGGGTCTATTTGGATACCGCTTATTACTAAAAAAACTGTAGCAAAATCATTTTTAAATGTGTGAATAGTGTGTGGGACCCATTTTTAATGAAAATTTTGTTGAAAAAAGAGGATTGTGGGTCCCGTGAATAGTGCATGGGACCCACTGACAGATGCAACTGCACAACGTAAGCGTTGAAAAAGCTATCCAAACTCCACCTAAGAAAGCCAATCTATTCATGAGATCCACTGACAGATGCAAACACGCAACATAAGCGTTGAAAACGCTATCCAAACTCCACCTAAGAAAGCCAATCTTTCAATGTTAGAATAATATATACCACACTAATCATGGTATGAAAGAAATGGGTGGACAGTGTTTCATTGTATGTGAAGAGGGAAAAAATGTAAGCAACAAATCCCAACATCGTGGGCCAGACTAATCATCACTCATGGGTTGTGAAATGGACGAGTCTATTTTATGGAAGATCTGTTGAGGACGGATTGATCACGGATGGATTGATTGGCCATGAGTCAGACAAAAACCCTAAACAAAATTACTTGCGGCGCACACCATAGAGTCCTAAGAGAAATAGAATTCTAGTGCAAGGAGGACCCTAAAAGTCATGCACACTGATAAAGATCTTCTCTATAAGGAAAGGACTTGTCCATCACGTTTTGGACTCTTAAAGAGGATTTCTACAAAGAAAAGACTTCGACTCCAAGTAAAAGAGGTCAACTTTCGACCACTATAAAAACCCCAATACCCTCACAAATCAAGGTACGCATAATCTACCCCTACTCTAGCACTCTGGAGTTGAGAATAGATCTAACTTAACCTTCGGAGGGTATTTGGCCGACACCACACCGGTGCTTTCTGTTTAGGTCTTTTTCCTTTCTTGCGTTATACAGGTTGCATTCCGAACATGCGATAAGTGTGGCTCACTGGTGGTTTTTTTTGGCATCATCAATTGGCGTCGTCTGTGGGAAACGCAATTCTTTACGATTCATAAGCTGTATTATCGCTTCCCGGACAAAGAGTTGCATGGTGCTCACTTGCTCAATGACGACCACCACGACATCCAAAGAGAGGAACCACCCACAACAGCCCTCGAAAGACAGATCCGAACTCTCACCACAGCTGTGGAACGTCTCACCAAAAAAAACCACGACCTAGAAGAACAACTGCGCCAGAAGAACACGGCACCGAACAATCAAAGAGAAGACCAAGAAGGTACCAGCGCCCCACGGAGAGACCGAGAAGGGCCTGCGGGTAGCAATGCCCCAAACAGGCAAGAGTGACAAAATATAAGCATGCCATCCCTCATGGATACAGCTCCACTCCCTATTGTCACGGAGATGCAAGCAATGAAGGAAAAGATGGAGGTCATGATGAATGCCCTCAAAGGACGAGTCTCTAGTGATCTAGACGACTTAGTCAACTGGACCGACTCTCCGTTTACTGCTCCCGTCAATTCCTTTCCCCTACCACAGAGGTTCTGTATGCCACAGATTGAGAGTTACGACGGAGTCAAGGATCCTCTGGATCACCTGGAGACCTTCAAGACCTTGATGCATCTCCAAGGAGTGGCAGACGAAATCATGTGCAAGGCCTTCCTTACAATGCTGAAAGGTCCCGCGAGGATATGGTTCAGTTGACTGACACCAAACTCCATCATCACTTGCAAGGAGCTAAACGCTCAGTTCACTTCACACTTCATAGGGGGACATAGGTACAAAAAGTCCACAACATGCTTAATGAGCATCAGGCAAAGAGAGGACGAGACGCTGAGATCCTACATAACCCGCTTCAATAAGGAAGCGCTTTCAATCGATGAAGCCGACGACAAGCTATTGGTAGCAGCCTTAACGAACAGATTACGAAAGGGTAAGTTTTTGTTCTCACTATACAAAAACTACCCAAAAACCATATCAGAACTACTCTACAGGGCCACTAAGTACATGAACGCCGAAGACGCACTACTAGCTTAGGAAGAAAAGCTAGGAAGAGGGAGCGACAGGGAGAGGCGCAGCAGGACCAAGGGCAGAAAAGACAAAGGACAGGAGATAGAAGGGACGAAAGGCGCCCTAAACCCCAGGGAGGATGGTTCACAAGCTTCACACCGCTGAACGCCCTAATAGACCAAGTCCTAATGCAAATCAAGGACGAGGGGGCGCTGACATTCCAGGGAAGCTGAAGAGCGATCCAAATAAGCGACCAAGAGATAGGTATTGCCGTTTCCACCGCGATCACGGTCATGACACGGCCGATTGTTACGACTTAAAGCAACAGATCGAGGCCCTTATCAGACAAGGAAAGTTGCAAAAATTCGTTAGCAAGGAGAGAGTGGATCCCAACCATCAAGAACAGGCCCCCCAACAGGATAACGAGTGACCTAGACCCCCCGTCAGAGACATAAGGATGATTATAGGGGGAATCGAGACTGCTGGCTCCTCCAAAAAAGCTCGGAAGATGCACCTTAGAGTGGTCCAGAATGTCCAGCTAACAGGCTCCGTACGTAGGATAGTACGGAGGGAAAGCCCCATCATTAGGTTCTCCAAAGAAGATGCGAGAAGACTTCACCACCCACACGATGACGCACTGGTTGTCAGCGTACGTGTAGGGGACTACAATGTTCACCAAGTGTTGGTTGACAATGGCAGCTCGGCTGATATCCTATACTATCCAGCATTCCAACAAATAGGGACTAACAAAACGCGGCTGGTACCAACAAACGCTCCACTGGTCGATTTTTGAGGAATAAGGGTATTTCCAATAGGCTCGATCATACTCTCGGTGATGGTAGGCGATTATCCTCAGCAGATCACGAAAGACGTAACATTCCTTGTGGTTGACTACTCGTCCGCTTACAATGGTATTTTCGGATAACCCACACTTAACTCGTGGAAAGCAGCAACATCGACATACCACCTAATGATCAAATTCCCTACAGATTATAGGATTAGGGAGTTGCGAGGAGACTAAGTAGCCGCCCGAGAATGCTACATTGCCATGCTAGAAATGGAAGATCACCAGCAGACCATGTGTATAGAAGAGCAACGGACCATAGCAAAGCCGGTTGAAGAACTGGAAAAGATAGCACTCGATAAATCAAGGCTTGAGTGGACGACTAGGATGGGGACTTTGGCTAGCCCACCAATACGTCGAGCCCTCGCAGCATTCCTCAGGATAAACCAAGACATATTCGCGTGGAGCCACGAGGACATGCCCGGGATTGACCCTTCAGTCATGGTTCACAAGCTGAACGTGAACCTCGCATCCTCACCCGTTCGACAGAAAAAGTGAGTGTTCGCTCAGGAACGAGACAGAGTGATAGAAGAAGAGGTCCAAAAGCTACTGGAAGCGGATTTCATTCGAGAAGTATAGGACTAGTTGGCGAACATAGTCATGGTCAAAAAGGCCAACTGGAAGTGGCGAATGTGCGTCGATTTCACGAACCTTAATAGGGCGTGCCCAAAGGACAGCTACCTCCTCCCTCAAATAGATACTCTGGTCGACTCAACGGCCAGACACCAGCTCCTAAGCTTCATAGACGCCTTTTCGGGTTACAATCAAATCAAGATGATGGAAGAAAATCAAGAGAAAACTTCCTTTGTCACCAGCCAAGGACTTTTTTGCTACAAAGTGATGCCATTCGAACTTAAGAATGCGGGGGTGACGTACCAGAGACTAATGAACAAAATGTTCACGCACCAAATTGGGAGGAACATACAAGTCTACGTTGATGACATGTTGGTAAAGAGTCTGCGCGAAGATGACCACCTAAACGACCTCTAAGAGACGTTCGACACCCTCCGGTCATACAACATGAAGCTGAATCCGAGCAAGTGCGTGTTCAGGGTAACGACGGGGAAATTCTTAGGATTCATGGTATCCCAAAGAGGTATAGAGGTCAACCCGGAGAAGATACAGGCTATCATAGAGTTAGAACCACCAAAGACGGTGAAAGAGGTGTAAAACTTGAATGGCAAAATTGCAGCCTTAAACAGGTTCGTCTCTAAAGCAACGGACAAATGTCTGCCATTCTTCTGCATCTTGAGAAAATCGTTCGAGTGGACGGACGAGTGCCAGAAGGCATTTGAAGACCTGAATAAATACTTTGCCTCCCCACCATTGCTCAGCCCATCCAAACCAGGGGAAAAACTCTACCTCTACTTAGCAGTTTCGCAAGTAGCGATCATCGCGGCCTTAGTAATAGAGGAGGAAGGAACCCAACGACTCGTCTATTTTATAAGTAGGGGTTTCCGGGGGGCGGAAGAGAGGTACCCCCAGATGGAGAAGTTGGCCTTCGCACTGGTAACCATAGCCCCAAAACTCAAGCCGTACTTCCAGGCCCATACCATCATAGTCTTGATGGATCAGTCACTGAAAAGAGCTATGAGCAGCCCTGAGGCTGCCGGACGAATGGCTCTATGGGCAATAGAGCTAAGTGAGTTTGATATACAATACCGACCGCGAACTGTAATAAAGGGGCAAGCTGTGGCAAACTTCTTCGCTAAATATACTCAATTAGAAGGTAAGGGGCCAGACGCCCTCAGATAGTGGAGCATCCATACGGACAGATCTTCTAACAAGCATGCTGGAGGAGCCGATGTGGTGATCCAAACCCCTGACGGAGGTAAAATCGAATGCATGATTCGATTGGACTTCCCAACAACCAACAATGAGGCTAAGTATGAAGCATTCGTGGCAAGATTAGACCTCGCAAAGGCCGCAAGTGTTGAAAACATAGTCATACATTGCGATTCCCAGGTAATAACACCGCAGATTAATGGCATCTACGAGTGCAAAAATGAAAGGATGAAGAAGTACCTGGAAAAAGTCAAGAATCGGATTGGCAGCCTCAAAGTCAGATTCGTCCAAATCCCAAGGGAGGAGAACGAATGTGCCAACCGTCTGGCAAGAGCAGCCTCTACAGAATCTATGCTAGTCCCCGACCAAGTATTGTCGTTTGTCCAAATTTCCTCAATTATTGACGATGGAACAAAAGTGCATGAGGTGAATTCTGAGAACAATTGGACTACGCCGTTAATAGCATACCTGAAGACGGGCACACTACCAGACGGAAAAGATGCAGCCAGGAAACTAAAAGTCCAAGCCTCGCGATTTGTGCTTATCAATGATATCTTATACAAAAGGGGATTCTCACGATCGTACCTGAGGTGATTGGACCACGAGAAAGCAGACTACGTAATGAGAGAAGTCCATGAGGGTATCTGTGGAAACCATTTAGGGGCACAGTCCCTAGTGCACAAGTTGAACCGAGCAGGGTACTATTGGCCTACTATGCAAAAGGACGCACAAGCTTACGTCAAGATTTGCGACAAATGTCAGAGGTTCAATAATCTGATCAGGCAACCAACCGAGGAACTGACACCATGACGGCCCCTTGGCCATTCGCCCAGTGGGGACTAGACATCATGGGACCCTTCCCGACCGCAGCAAGGCAACTAAAATTTCTGGTAGTTGGTATCGACTACTTCACTAAGTGGGTGGAGGCGAAGGCCCTAGCCACTATCACTAAGAAGAACATCCGAAGTTTTGTTTGGAGAAACATCATATGCAGGTATGGGATACCAGAGTGCCTGTATCCAACAACGAAAAGCAGTTCCACAACACTACGTTCAGGGACTTCTGTTCGGAGTTAGGTATTAGGAATCACTACTCGTCGCCCGCACACCCATAGGCCAATGGGCAAGTCGAAGTCACAAACCGGTCCTTGCTCAAGATCATCGAGACTCGCCTTAAGGGGGCAAAAGGCATCTAGCCAGATGAACTACCAAGCGTCTTATGGGCATATCGTACTACAGCAAGAACACCCACTGGAGAATCACCGTTTAGACTAGCATACGGAAGTGAGGCTGTCATTCTAGCAGAGGTAGGGCTTACAAGCTATCGAGGGGAGAACTACCACGAGGATAAAAATGAAGAGGCCTTACGGCTTCAACTAGACCTGGTGGACGAGGTCCGAGCTACAACAGAGCAAAGGTTGGCACGATATCAGAATCTTATGGCAAAATACTACAACTCCCATGTCAAACATAAAGACTTTCAAATCGGAGATCTTGTGCTACGGAAGGTAATGGGAGCTACCAGAGATCCTTCACAAGGAAAGCTCGATCCCAACTGGGAAAGACCGTACAGGATCTCATCATGGCAAAGGAAAGGGACCTACCTTCTCGAAACTCTGGACGGACGGAAGCTGCAGCACCCATGGAATACGAAGCACCTACGGAGATACTACGAGTAGAGACGACATGAAAAGCATCGACGCTTCCCAGTTTCCAATTTATTATATTGAGTTTTATTAATTTTTTACTTCGAACAATTTTTTCTATTACTTAGTTTTGCTATCGTTAGTTTTTACTTCAAACAATTCTACAAGTACCTTTTTAAGCCCAAGGGGGCAGGTACTTTTCTACATGGATGGTTTTCTTTCAATAAGAGAAATATTCAAACGCGATTGTGTTTTTTCTACTTAATTTCCTAAGTCCACAAAATGGACGAATCATCCTTCGAGGATGAAAATTCTAAGTCCACAAGTTGGACGAATATAAACTAAGTCCATAAAATGGACAGATCATCCTAAAATGATGAAAATTCTGAAGTCCACAATGTGGATGGACATCAACTAAGTCCACAAAGTGGACGGATCATCCCAAAGGGATGAATTTACAATTTTGATCATCCCAAAGGGATGAATTTACAAAGTCCAAAATTGGACGAGTATCAACTAAAGTCCACAAAGTGGATGGACCGTCCCAAAGGGATGAATTTACAAAGTCCAAAATTGGACGGGAATAAATTGAGTCCACAAAGTGGATGGACCATTCCAAGGGGATGAAAATTCAAGTCCACAATCTGGACAGACAAAACTAAGTCCACAAGATGGACGGATCATCCCAAGAGGATGAAAAATCTAAGTCAGAAAGTGGATGGATATAATCTAAGAAGCACATAAACTGGACAGAGCCTTACAAAGAGTTATAAGACCTAAAGTCCATAAAAAACAAAAACACGCTTATGTAAAAATAGATGGATACATTCCACAAAAATAAAGGTCAACGAACCTAGCAAAGTTTAGCAAATATAAAAAAGAAAAGAAGGCCCTTAAAGGGGAATGTTCACGTAGCCCCAGTACATGACGAGCAGATCATAAGATTGATCTAAATATCTTACATAAAAATATATACTAATAAAGATAGCTTCAGACTGCAGCAAGGGTTACGATCTCCTCTTGACAGTCCTCACCACCCTTTCGTTCACTACCCACGACCGTCGAGTCCAGAGGGTTATTACTAACAGGGGGGTTATCTCCAAAAAGTTCATTTGTATCCTCTGACTAGGCAGGCTGGACGGATGTCTGCTCTTGGATGGAGACGGTGACAGTTGACAGATCAAGATCTGGGTATAATTTCTTCACCTGATAGAGCGCGTCATAGAACCTGTCGTTGTAAGAGACCCCCAGCTCTGACAAAAGGGCATCGGAGTCGCGGTACTCTTGTATCGCCGTCTCCTTAGCATGACAGAGTTCCTTCTCTTTTTCCTCAAGGGCTTTCTTCAGATGCTCTGTCATCTGATAGTACTCATCTCGGGTCTCTTCTAACAGTTTGAGTTTTCGCTCCTTCGTCACCTTCCCAATTTTCAACTCGATAAACTCGTCCTCCGTCACCTTGGCCTTCTCGCGAAGACGGCCTAAGGTCGTCTCATGGTTGAGACACCATCCCATCATCCCCTTCATCATAATCATGGCCTGGAAGAAGACATGAGTTAAAAAAAAAAAAAAAATAGGGAGAGGAGGACGGACTGTATTACGACAGATGAGTTACCTGAGCAATGCTAAAAAGGCCCGTCTCTCCCATCGCCTCCGTCGAGTGGTTACTCAAATCCTCATAATCCTCTGTAGTTATGATGGATGAGAGCTTCTCAAGGGCGTAGTTGGAGTCCTCGCGAAGTAGGACAGGTGGTTTCTTCTGGCTTGAGGACGGACCAATCATTAGGCCCTTACCGGCCCCATGCTTCGCCGGGGTGACCGTCTTAACTCCCCCAACCATCAAACCAACGACGGGCTCCAAAGGAACCTTGGGTTTTTTGGGGGCACGGTCACCCTTTGACGGTAGCTTTCTTTTAGCTGATTGCTTGCTTGAGCCCGTCCCCATATGGTTTGTACCAATTTCTTTATTTTTGGCAGCCAGTAGTCTGATAGCTGCTCTCCTTTTAGTGTCGTCCACCTCTAAAGAGGCAGACAGATAAAAAATAAATAAATAAATAAACACACTATTTGAACCAGGAAGATTGACGGACTTACGTTGACGGGTGCGCTCTTCGTACTTAAGTGCTACTGGAGTTGGCTTGGGCCCGTCATAGTACCAGTGGATTGTGTTTAGGTTGACGAGTTTAGCCCAAGTTCGTTCCTCTGGTTTGGACTTCGCGAAAATTTTCTCAAGGAAGCTAAACTCGTCGATATCGATCTGTGGGCGCCGTCGGACTGTTGAAAAGTAAAATGGATGGTCAAAACACTGATAAGTTTTAATTAAACTTAGGATACTAGTTATATGACGGGTTCATACCAGACGGGCTTAAAATGCCCCAAACCGTGTTGACGGGCATGTGATTTGTTTCCCCCGGATGACACATCCAACCGTCGCCCTCAATGAAAAAGTAGCGGCTCTTCCAATCCCTATTAGAATCTGGGGTTTCAAAAATCACTTTCAGGACAGAGCTCTTAGGAACAAAGCTATACATCCCCCTTGATTTGTCTATCTCGTCTGGACGGTAGCAATGTAGGAATTCCCGTACCGTCAACCTTCATCTACCGTCTAACATTGCTCCGTACAAGACCTCCATTGCTATAAAGACCCTCCAGGCATTTGGGGATATCTGGCTGACGGATAAGCCTAGATATTTAAGGAGTTCGCAGTGCAAGGAACTCAATGGAAACCTAAGGCCTGACTTAAGCATCTGTTCGTAGACTCCGACGCCGTCTACCCCTTCATAATAACATTTCTCTAACTTAAAGGGTAGATGGATGGGGATGTAATCTGGAATTTGGTAATGGGCCCTAAGGGTATTGAAATGTGGTTCCTTGATGGTAGACGTGAAGGCATTCACCATCTATTCTGGAAGCATGATGAACTCCCTAAGTCCATCAACACCCACGACGGACTTCACTACTTGTTCTTCATCGTCAGCTGAACCCTCCCCTATCTCAACCATCTCCATATCCTCATTTGTTGAGGACGGGGAAGATGCAGACGGACTCCTTTCCTCGCTTAGGTCGTCATGGTCTTTGTGACCTGACGGGTATACCTCTTTGTAGTTCGCCCTGTCACAGACGACTGACTGATTACTTGACGCACTAGATATGGCCTACATGTAATTTCAAAACCCAAGACTCCGACGGGTTTTGGAAAAAGTGACGAGGGCATAAAGTCTAAGGAAAAATAAAAAGTACCAGAAGGGAAATAAGAATTAAAAAGAAGATGGATAAAGATCACTTACCAAGTTAAGAAGTGAACGATTGAAGTTACGGGTGACGGGTGCAGAAGCTGTATGGATAGGTCTCTGACAGGAATGACGGACGTGCTCTGACAGTATATTTTAGCGGAAAGTAGAAAAATGAGAGGAGAAGAGGATGATATTTATAGGGGGAGTGCATGAAAGACGAAGCGACTTCTCGTTCTACGACAACAACCAGTAAGAAAGTGACACACGTCACAGGACATAATAAGATCCGAACAACCTGTCAAGGTATGGACGTAAGTTCACAGAGTTTTAATTTAAAGCCATTAGATTTTGAACCGTTAACCCATTCTTCGACCGTCACCCCATGAGTCTGTTTGCTCATATGTGACGGACCTATGGGGTGAGGGGGGAACTGAAAAGGGAAAAAATGTAAGCAACAAATCCCAACATCGTGGGCCGGACTGATCATCACTCATGGGCCGTGAAATAGACGAGTCTATTTTATGGAAGATCTGTTGAGGATAGATTGATCACGGACGGATTTATTGGCCATGAGTCAGACAAAAACCCTAAACAAAATTACTTGCGGCGCACACCATAGAGTCCTAAGGGAAGTAGAATTCTAGTGCAAGGAGGACCCCAAAAGTCATGCACACTAATGAAGATCTTCTCTATAAGGAAAGGGCTTGTCCATCACGTTTTGGACTCCTAAAAAGGATTTCTACAAGAAAAAGACTTCGACTCCAAGTAAAAGGGGTCAACTTTCGACCACTATAAAACCCCAATACCCTCACAAATCAAGGTACGCATAATCTAACCCTACTCTAGCACTCTAGAGTTGAGAATAGTTCTAACTTAACCTTCGGAAAGTATTTGGCCGGCATCACACCGGTGCTCTCTGTTAGGTTTCTCTCTTTGTATTGTGCAGATTTTACATCCGAGTGCGTAGGTATCGTGTGGCTCACTGGTGAATTTCTCGGCATCATCAGTATGGATAGTATATACATCAATATTTTACTGCATCAAGAGCATTAGATTATTGAACGCCAGACAAACCTTTTTTTGGGTAATACTTAAGTAGTCTCAGAACAAGATAACCCGTTTGGAATTATACAACTTATACTTAGGCAGTCTCTCGGAGTTGTGCTCCAGGATTACTTAAGTATTTTCCAAGCCATTGTAAAAAGGTATATGTATTTTTAAAATATAATAATAGCTCTCAATTTCAATTAAGTAGATAGAGCAAAATTATCATTCTACATTTGATAAATTAGCATGAAGTTATGATTTTTGAAATTCTCATAGTTTTTATCTTTTCAAATAAATTGGAAAATGTGGATTTTTTAAATAAATAGTAGTTATTAAATTTGCAATCCGTGCACAAAATACCTCAAGAAACATTAATATGGACATAGGACAATGATTTTCTACAATGCATAAGTTAATGAGTTAAGATTTTTTTATTTATTTTTTTTAAGAGAATTTCAACCTATGGCGTCTGTTTTTGATAATAACTCTTTATCATCAGACTAAAACACCAATCGATTTTTGATGTAGGCGATAATTGAACCCCAGATTTTTTATACAACCATCAGAGACTTTACTAGTTAAAAGATTGCTTAGAGATCTCATGATTTTTCACATAATTTTTTCCATAATGATTTGCCTTATTATTCAATCAAGACATTATTATAGTGTTTTTGGTCAAGAATACATTGAATTTCAAACCCTTTATTTGAGGACAAATGATTTTACTACTTGATCTTACTATAATTTACAAGAAAATTATAAGTTAAACTTCCAAAAAAGATACACATATTTCGTGTAACTTCACAAAAATCACATACTTTTTATACTGTAGATTTCTTTTAGATATAATGGTTAAAAAATCCAATTGTCTTTGTCATTGTTAAACATTTATTGCTGTGGGGACTTTTCAAGAGATTATAATCAATGGTATTTTGGATATTGCACCGACATAAAAATAATTAATAATTAATGATTACGCAGCTTCTTGTCATAAAACAGTTTGTTTATACGTTCTATACAACTTCATTAAAAAAAAAAAAAAAAAAAGGTCCACGTTCTGTAGTACATATTATAGGTTAGAAACACCATATGCTTACTTGCTCCACCTACCCCATATTTATATTGCGTCACATTGTTCTCCACATTTCTGTAGTTTGATTACTATCTGTTGTTTAAAATTAAAAAAAAAAAAAAAAAAAAAATTGAAACGAATTATTGAGACAAGTCAAAGTGATTTGAAACCAATATAAAAATTTAAACAAAGTGATTTGAAACCATTATTAGAATTTAAGTCAAAGTGATTTGAAACCAATATTAAAATTTAGTCAAAGTGATTTGAAACAAAGTAAGATTAGAATTTGAAACCACCATGCACGATAGTCACTCCATAAATATAAGTGCTAATATTTGTGAAGTGTGGAGGGCAAGAATCAGAATTTAAATTTTCAAGAAGAAATTGTGATTTGAAACAGTCTAAGATTAGAATTTGAAACCACCATGCACGATAGTCACTCCATAAATATAAGTGCTAGTATTTGTGAAGCGTGGAGCGCAAGAATCAGAATTTAAATTTTCAAGAAGAAACTTTACACGCATCTACACTTAAATATAAATAAAATAGTATTTCTACCTTGTATAAATAAAAATAAATTAAAATTTGTAACATCCACAAATTATTATTGAATACAATTATATGTTTACATTTGCTTCAAAGGAGAATTAAGACGTTAAACTAAGCCAATCTTTCAATGGTCAGAATGACAGAATATACGGCACACTGCCCAAATTCACAATAGCAACCACACTTTTTTATAAATTTGTATGTGGAAGTTGAAACAAATATCGGAAGAATTCCTATTATGCCTAAAATGGGGACCGGGGAGTGCCCCGGTGTATGAATACTTGGATATGATACACATGGCATTGCGCCCAAAATTAAATGCACTGGGATACTAGGGATATGATATACGTGGCATTGCACCCCATTAAGGCATTAAGGGTCCGTTTAGATTGAATTTATTGTTACTGAAACTGAAAACTGAAAATACTGTAGCAAAATAATTTTTAAATGTATAAATAATGTCATAAGACCCATTTTTAATATTTTTTATTACATGAACAGTGCGTGAACTGTTCATGCACAAATTTTTTGTCTCCCATAGTCAAATTATGCGGCCAAAAAAAAAAAAAATGAAGAGAAACGCAGATTTGAGGAAACGTGGACGCACAAACGCGCAATCCAAACGCCCTCTAAGGATACCAGACCGAAAGACAAGCTTTTTGGGAGTAATAATTAGATAGGCCAGAAGCGTAGCTACGGAATCTCGTATGTGGTCAATCACAATAGAGACTTTTTTTTCAAAGATAGTGAAATTTCGAATCAAAGAAATTTACCCATAGTAGATTGCTAAACTTAATTAATGACAAATCATTTTATTCTTGGGTAATACATTGATTGTCTCAGAGCATTCTTATATGAGAGTGGGCCCCATAGATAGTGATATTTGGTATCGAAGAGATCCTTCCATAGTAGATTACTAGACTTCATGCTTCTCAAAAAAAAGATTACTAGACTTCTTTAAAGACAAACTATTTTGGGTAATACTTTGATTGTCCCAAAGCATCTCACCTGAGAGTGAACCCCACAGATAGTTTGGTGTAATACTTTGATGCCCTTTGGGGTAAAGACAAGCACTTTGGAGTCTGCGTCTTTCTTGTTTCGCGTTTTGCCTCTTTTTTTTTTTAGGCCGCTTATGTTGACTTTAGCGGCAAAATTTACTGTTGTGAACAGTGCATGCACTGTGCATGCACTGTTTACGCAATAAAAAAATATTAAAAATGAGTCCCACAATACTATTCATACATTTAAAAATTATTTTGCTACAGTGTTTTCAGTTTTCAGTTTCAGCAACAATAAGCTCAATCCAAACGGACCCTTTGATGTCTCGGAACAATGCCACTATTTATTTGAGGCTCATTAAGAGTCCAAAGCACTGCTTTAGAACTACTAAGTATTTTCCAACCCTCTATGAGAAGGTATATATATTTTTAAAATAAAATAATAGTTTTCAATTTTAATTATGTAGATAGAGCAAAATCATCGTTCTATATTTTTAAAATTGTCATAGTTTTTCTTCTTTTAAAATGATTTGAAAATTGAGGGCTTAATAAATAGTAGTTCTTAAATTTGCAATCCATGCACTAAATACCTCAAGAAACATTCATTTCAAAATAGGTTAACTTTTCTACTAAGCGTAAGATTATAAGTTATCTTACAAGTTTAGAGATAGCTTAGTTTGATATTTCAATTTTTCATAGTGATTTGTTTTATTATTAAATCAAGACATTGTTTTGGTGAAAAAGACATTCAATCTCAAATCCCTTATAAAGAGTGTGAGAAGAATATTTAAAGAGTAAACCCCAAAATATGAAAATAAATAATTGATTAAAGATTTTGGATGTTTAATAAATCCACATAATCATATTTGACCATTTTTATTTAGTCATATTGGGTAAGGACAGTTAAAAAACTGGGGAAGGACGAAAAACAATAGTTTACTCCTTTTCTTTTCTTTTTATTTTTCATCCACTTGTATATACACAATTTTTTTGTTTAAAATTTGTGTTGCTTTTTTGTTTTATTTAATGTGGACATAATTGTAAATTTATACCAACTTCACTTTTCCATCCTCTCATTTTTCTTCTCAACCAAACAAATAAGTTTTCTATCTCTCCACAATTCCATCATTCCAACAAAATACAAATAGGAGAAAACTAATTTTTTTCTATCTTTCCACTTTTCTATCTTCTTCCCATTTTCTATTATTCCACTTTTTCACCTCTCCAACCAAACGGACCCATATGGTAATGTCTAATAAGTGGACCGAGAGTATATGCTTATCAGCTTATTGCTTAATAATTGTGAATTGACTTTGGGTCGAGGTTTTGTGGTTTGGTGCTTACCTGAAAACATAGTGCATTCTTCGTATATGCTTATTGCTTAATAATGGTGAATGGTCGAGGTTTTGTGGTTTGGTGCTTACCCGTAAACATAGTGCATTCTTCTGTTCATTAACTATTCAATAATCATTTGGAACTACATTTAACATAGTCTTCTGCCACCTTGCGTCTAATAGTATTATAAATAGAAAGAAATAATGATGAAGTTAGGTCAATCATTGTTATTTCGAAATAATGGGTAGCAAAATCAAAACTTTGGGATCCAGATCTGGTACAATAGCTCATCATGTAGCAATGAATCAATGAAATATTGAAAGTTAAAATTAACTTTTAATCTCAGTTCTCAAATCAAAAAACTTTTTAACCTTTCCATTTTTTACCTTAAAATATTTCAAACTTTTACATCTCAGGACTAATTTGGCATAATTACCCTCTTCTTTAGTACTTTCTATGGCATATAATTTGGCATAATTTTATCCATATGCATCGATTTTTGAATTGAAAGTACGAGGAATTAATTAATCGGGGTGGGATAGTTAATTATGATGTCCCCCTTACCTTTTTATAATTAATAATTAATTACCCTCTTCTTTAGTACTTTCTATCAAATTACTTTGCCATAAAATTCATTCTCAAAAAAAAAAAAAAAATTATCCATAAAATTCTTTTTTATTTTATTTATTTAATTGTCCAGACTCACCCGTTAATAACCTTAATATCCCCCATGAAAAAATAAGCATTACTGCTAAACATCTCATACTCAAAATGACAATAGTTAACCATTTTGCCATTGGACACCTTCACCATTACCCCAAATTCTAATCTAAGCATCAACATATACATCAAAACACACTTAGATAAAGTTAGGAATTTTTATTTGGAGATCGAGTTATGGTACTAAAATATTGATTAGGACAAACCTAGCACGCACATACACGTGCATATAATAATAATAATAATAATTATAGGGACAAGGGCCCAAAAATTATATTTTTGGGCATTGGGCTTTGTCCGAGGGAGTTGATAGGTCCGAGTATCGATAAACAGTAGTGAAAATATCAAGTTCAGAGTTACCAGAGTAAGATGCAAACGGAGAGAATGGGAAAAGTAGTCTAAGGAGGCTCACCTCCTCAGATGAGCAAAGCACGGATCATATATATGTCCTATCGTTCAAGGTGATCTTCTCGGACGTTCTATTGATAGGGACGTGTATTCTGAATATACAAGAGAGATGGAAGCTCAGAAATATCTAAGGAAAAGTTATTGTCACCGCATTAAATGTTCTGTAACTAACTTTCTGACCGCATTTATGTTAAGAAGACCCCTAAACAGTGCTGCTTTATCTATCTCAACTCACAGAAAGTTAGAGAGGGTGTCCAATAGGATAAGGACTCAAGTAGTGGCTTGGATGACCAACACATGGAGGGCCAAGATTATTAATGAGGGGATATATAATGTAAGAAACCCCTGAAGGGAAGGGGATGGACAAATCAATAAAGAAATACTGTAGCAATTTAGAACCAAACTTGTAACAATATCTAAAAGCATTAGATAAGAACCATGCTCCTCGGACTTCGCCAAGTACGTTTTTCTTAAGCTTAAAACTTGTTTATTTTCATTTTATTGTCATTAAACTGACCTAACTTGTGATTTGATTAACTAAAACCCAGTTTTCTAACTCATTCTCTATAAATTTATTGTTTTGAGTTTTTTGGGCCTAAGTCCATTCATACATTAAGTTAGGAATTCAAATCTGGTCCTTACAATAATAATAATAATAATTTTCTAATAATAAAGTGGGTTATCATTTTAAAATATATTACATGCAAAAAATTATCAATTTTAATGTACATATGTTTACTAAAAAGTTTAGAACTTATCAATTTCTCTTTAAATTCTAACTGAGTACACAGAATTTATCTAATTTGATGATAGACATGTACTATATATATATATATATATATTATTTCTTATCAAAGTTACACTTTTTTAGAAAAAATTAATCTATTACCATGTATCTCCATATAAACTTTTTAAATTTTTTTATTTTTAATATAAATTACCAAATTATCCACTGAAATGAATAAAGCTATTACAATAGAATCAATGATTCAAAATTACAATGGAACCAATAAGAGCAAATTTTACAATATAAAAAGAAAAATAAAACTAGCTTGTCTCTGTAATTAATGAGCCAATCATTTAATTTTGTTTCCAAGAGGAATTTTGGAGGGGGGAGAGCTAAATGATTATACATACTATAATTTTTGTTTTTTAATAAAAGCAGCAAAAGGACCATGGACCCAAAAAAATTGACCCCCAAGAAATTGAATTACATCCTAGCTGTATTTTTTGAGAGGGATCAAATTGTAGTGCAGCCAAAAGGTAATGTCATGTCATTTGGATTGGACAGCGTGGATTGGTGTAAGAATTGAGAGCTAAAAGAGAAGTCGGCAACCAAGAAAAGTTAAGAGATTGTAATCATAATCGCCGACCTATGGTTTATAGCATTCACCAATAACTATCATTGGAATTTGGATTCACAATGGGTCGGTTTGAATTTAGCTGAAAATTGAAAACTGAAAACTGAAAATATTGTAGTAAAATAATATTTAAATGTGTAAATAGTACCGTAAGATCCATTTTTAATGAAAAAATTGATAAAAATTGAGAATGGTAAGACTCATGAACAGTGTTCGGTGCACTGTTCATGAGCCGAAAGTCAAATAATGCGGCTACTGTTCATTGAACAGTAACCGCACTGCACCTGAAACTCTTAAAACCAGAAAAAAAAAAAGAAAAAAAAAGAAAAAAAAAAACGCAAAACTCACCAAACGCAAAACGCAAACGCAACACATAAACGCTCTCAATATCTTCTTGATTCTTAAGAAGAAATATAAAAAAATGACAAGTTTTGATAAGGATGTTTGAGCTACTTCATTTGTTTTGCTTACTTGACTTTGAGACACAGCTTTTACAATAAATGTTTATGCTTTGTGCGTAGGTTTTGAATACCAGTCTTTATCAGAGTTGGAGAATCCGATCTATATATCTAGCTAGTTCTGCTCCAAGAACTCTCAGGACCTACTAACTACTGTGTGCGTATATGGACCTCATATATGCATGGACCAAAGTAATGGGATTTGGATATTTACCCTATAATATTATTTAGACCAAAGTTTGATTAGGATGTTTGAGCTACTTTTTGTTTTGCTCACTTGTGACTTTGATTTGTTTGCTATAGGGCTAATCACGCAACCACATTTTCAAGAAAGTTCTACATTTTTGGTGAAAAGAGATGCAATAACCATGCTTAGCGTGCAGGTTTATATCACTTCTAATCTCTATCACAGTTCAGGGAAGCATTTACTTTTTGTCCCATGTGCAAACTATGGGCATTTTGAAGAAAGTTTCATAATTTTTTTAATTTTTGGCAAAAAGAGATGGCAATAATTTTGGTTTATGTGCAGGTTCAATCTTTATCACACTTGAAGAAGCATCTACTTGTGCTGTCATATGGAATGTGCATGAACCAGACAACTTGAGAGTAACTATACATATATAGAGCCCAAGACTTGAGTAACTATGCATCTCAAGCTCAACTATGTGCTGTTTGAAATTACAGGTTCGTATCACTTCAATTTTATTATCATCACACTTGAAGAAGCATCTCCATGTGCTGCCATACGGAATGTAAATGAATCCGACAACTACTTGAGAGTAACTATACATAGAGGCCCATGACTTGAGAGTAACTATGCAAGTATGCATCACATGCTCAACCATGTGCTGTTTGATGGTGATCCCAGCGTATTGTTAATGCTATGTCTTCCTCATCCCCCTTGTTAGGTGTGACGAATTCCTCTCCTCTCCCCTCTTAAGTGTCTTTGCCCCTCAATCCTCTTTCACTTTATTGAATTATATTTAGGGAATATATATATATATGTATATATATACAGCCCATAGCCCATTCAATGCAAGACACTTTCTTACTCATAACATTGCTTGTTATACCTATCAAAAAAAACATTGCTCGTTATAATATTTTTTGTTAGTGGGACAAGCCCCTTATCATTTCCTCTCCTCTCCCCTCTCAAGTCTTTGTCCCAAAAATCGAGATGGACCAATGCGGCTTTGCCCCCTCTTTCCTTTTTCTCTTTATGGAATTATATTTAAAGAATATATATATATATTCATAAATATAATATAATTCAATAAAGAAAAAGAGAGGTTTGCGTTGATCCATCTCAATCTTTGGTACAAAGACCCAAGAGGGAAGAGGGAAGAGGAAAGGAGATGATACAGCCCATGACCCACTCAATGTGAGACACTTTCTTACGCGTAGCATTGCTCGTTATGCTATTTTTTGTAAGTGAGACCGATCCTTTATCATCTTTTTTCCTCTCCACTCTTGGGTCTTTGTCCCAAAGATCAAGATGGATCAACGCAAACCCCTCTTTTTTTTTTTATTGGGTTATATTTAAGAATAAATATATATATATACACACACAGCCCATGCCCAATCAATGCAAGACACTGGCCCAATTTTTTGTAAGTGGGACCGACCCTTTATCATCTTTTTTCCTCTTCCCTCTTGGGTCTTTGTCCCAAAGATCAAGATGGATCAACGCAAACCCCTCTTTTTCTTTATTGAATTATATTTAAGAAAATATATATATATATATACACACGTTACACACACATATATAGCCCATGGCCTAACAAATGCAAGACAATAACCAAAGATATTTCACAAAACATGTATGTTATGCTATTATATTTATATAAAAAATTATACACACACATAGCCCATGCCCAATCAATGCAATACACTGACCCAAAATATTTGCACACACAAAGCCCAAGCCCAATCAATACCAGACACTGACCCAAAATATTTGACAAAACAGGTATGTTATGCTATTATATTTAAGGAATATATAGAGAGAGAGAGAGAGAGAGAGAGAGAGAGAGAGAGAGAGAGAGAGAGAGAGAGAGAGAGAGAGAGAGATGAGTTTAAGTTACACCAAGTGTAACTCTAAAGAGTTACACATTTTTTAAATCGTTGGATTTAAGTAGATCCAATGGTTAAAAAAGAACCTCATTATTACAAATATTCTTAAATCCATCTCATATTTTTTTTTCTAAAGAGTTATACTATGTGTAACTTGAATTCATCTTATTCATATATATATATATATATATATATATATATAGCCCGTGCCAAATCAATGCAAGACACTGACCCAAAGTATTTGACTAAACAGGTATGCGCATCCGCCCATGCCCAATCAATGCACGACACTGACCCAAAATATTTCACAAACGCATCTAAGGAATCAAATCTTGGTCAATTCATGGCCCAATCAAAGCAAGACACTGACCCAAAATATTTGACAAACGCATCTAAGGAATCGAACCTTGGTCAGTTCATGGCCCAATCAAAGCAAGACACTAACCCAAAATATTTGACAAACACATCTAGGATTTTGAACCTGATTCGTCCATGGCCCAATCAATGCAAGACAATGACCAAAAATATTTGACAAAACAGGTATGTTATACTATTATATATATATATATATAAATGGATTCAAGTTACATTTTTTTACACTATAAATCATTAAAAGATCTAATAGTTAAAAAAATATTATTAAATTTTATTGCTTTTCATTTTATTGTCTAATTAATACTAGCATTTTTTTCTCTCTCCTTATTTAATTGGTTTCCACTTGATTAAAACACATTACCATTTTCAATAACCAAAACCGTTTCAACAAAGAAGTACACCAGAAATTTATAATGAATTTTTATTTTATTTTATGCCGATTGAGAACTATCCCTTCAAAAACCCCAACTGAAACTAAGCACTAAACCACTGTTACAAACCTAGCTGGTATATTGCCTTTAATTTTCCACAATGAACATTTTGTCACTTACAATTTGAACAACAGGTTCCATTTTGTCACTAAGTTTTATTACTGATCTTTGTACTACTACTGTAAAACGTAAAGAAGTAATAAGTTTAACATAGAGAAACAAACAGTATTGGTTTTGGTACTACTGTAAGAATTATTAAATTAAAATTTAATATTTAACAAAAGAGGTATGCGCATCCAGGGAATCGAACCCTGGTCAGTACCGTGGGAGGGTACTATGATACCACTACACCAGATGCGCTAATTTGACATGCTCTCTACTCAAAACCTATATAACTAATGATATAAGCCTCTGAGTTATTACTTGTAAATTCATAAAATTATATAGAGTTTCTTGACAAATTAGCATAGACGTAATAAGATTTTACGATTTTAAGGTGGGTCATGATATAGGATTTCACAATGGTGATACAAAATATTCGTAAAGAGTGTCTTTGAATTTCTCTTCTTTTTTGTTTTATGACTTAAAGTATTCTCCTAAAGAAAATTATGAGGTGAATTTAAATTTGCTCAATGGAGCTTACCTTCAATTAAAAGGTTTCAAATCATCAGTAGACAAAGTGAAACTTATCTTAATCATAGGTGTGTAAAGTTAAAGTGTAATTATCCCATAAAATTTTGTTCCTTCTAATTATTTATCCATATGATTAATAGTCTACAACAAGTGATTCAAAACTATTATTTGTGTCTGTTGAAGGGGCTTTTTTTTTTTTTTTTTTTTTCTAAATATTATTCGTTACCCCATCAAGCTTTCAATAAATTATTTGTGTCTGTTGAAGGGGGTTTTTTTTTTTTTTTTTTTTTTCTAAATATTATTCGTTACCCCATCAAGCTTTCAATAGGAAATGATAAAGAAATGATATTAAATAAATAATAGTTTCTATCTTTTATCTGAAAAATAAATAAATAATAGTAAAAGCAAAATATAAATATATAAGTAAAAGGAAATACAACAGCAAACCATATATAATACCTTTTTTCTTAGAAACTCAAGCCATATAATACCTTCTTCCTCAAATTGTAGGTCAAAAATCAATAAAAATTACCAAGATACCAAGAAATAGAAATGATCAGCACATATATAATTCCTTTACAACAATAATTATTTAATGGGGTATCTTTACAAAATTCTTCATGTGACATAGTAGCCTCCGTTTGTTTATTCAAGGGATAGAAGAAATGTATGAAAGATGATAATATGAGGTCATCGACATCCTAACTCAGCTCTTCCATCATCACTGATTGAAGTATTAGTACAAAGCTTTTGAAGATCAATGTAGCCAATAATGGTGTCCTCAAAAACTGCATCTTCCAACTGAGCTTGATTAAAGGTGGAGCCAGACAATACAGTGTTTCTAAATACAGCTCCTTTGAGATCAGCTTTCTCGAAATTAACACGATCCAAAACTGCATTTGTGAAATCTACACCTACAAACAATTATGGTCACTATTAGTCAACATGAATTTATAATACAATTTTGTATAGTTGGTATCTTCAAATTAGAGCACAGACAATGATCGTAAAATTTGCTACTGAGACATCTGGTTTGGTTTGCAAATCCTCATAGGCTTATTTCTTTAATTGAAAGTAATGGTTAATTTCAAGGATTCTGGCTCAGATGACTTTTAGTTTTTAGTAGCTATGACCAGATAAGTGTTTTTAAATTTTAAGTATTTTCTTAGAATTAACCAAGAAAAAGGAGACAACTTGTGAAAGGTGAGTCAGCCTCGAAGACATTCATAGAACTTTAAATGGATATAATTTTCTCTTTAAGCCTCCTGCATCATATATTACCTATCAGTTCATCATATCGGTTTATCATCTCCCTCTTTTGCCCAAATCTAAGATTGTTATGAAATTATCATATTTAAAAAAAGAACAATGAGGCATGTGGATATGTTTTAAAAGAAAAAAACTGACTTAAAAAATGACAAGATTACAAGAATGGGGACCTCACGTTGCTCTTGTTTAGAAAGTTCTATTCTAATTCCAGACAAAGAATTAGTAGCTTCATAGTAGTTACAGAGTTCCAAATGAAATGGCCAATCCTTATATTATTTAATCCTTGCATTTCACTATCTTTTGTGTCTTACAATTGAACATATTTAGAAAAAGCATGATGAGGCATGTAGATGTGTACTTTTTTAATTTTCAAACTGACATAAAACTGACACGATTACAAGAATGGGGACTCCGGGTTTTTCTTGTTTAGAAAGTTCTATTCTAATTCCAGACAGAGAATTAGTAGCTTCATAGTAGTTACAGAGTTCCAAATGAAATGGCAGATCCTTAAATTTTTTGATCCTTACATTTCGACTGTCTTTTTTTTTTGTGTGTCTTACAATGGAACATATTTTAAAGAGATATCAAGGTCCAAGACATGAGCCCATTGCAACTAGTCTAAATTCAATAGACCAGAACCTACTAGTAGTTCTAGTGCAAGTAAAGTAACCCCAGGGTTAGTCTATGTTTAGCCTGGGATTAGTCTCTCTATATAATGTGCCAACAGACTCGCTATGACACAATTCAAATCAATAAAAATGTAGCCACTCAAGGGCTTTCCACTACGAATGTAGGTTGTCAAGTCGAACCACATTAATTTCTATGTACATCCGCTTTCTTTCTTTTTTCTCTCTCTTCACTCTTTCACTCTTAATACCAACATAAATTCTGATATGGTATCAGATCTATGTCACAACAATTCTTACAGTATTCATGTGTATACATATATATGTGATTTAAATGGAATTCTCTACGTTCATCACATAACACAAACAGATCAACCCCAGAGTATCAAGATCTGTCATTGTTTAAACTTTATTCAGGGGGGTGGAAGTACATGGGAATGCCTTTTAAAATAATAATAATAATAATAAGTAAATGGAAGTGCCTGTAAATGATGAGGGAAAGTATAAAACAAATAAAGAGAATCATTCTTCTCATAGTACCTCAGATCAGGCCCATTTAAAACATATATATATATATATATTGAAGTGTTAAGATTGTAATAGTGTATGCCAGCTAATTATCTAAATATCCTTAGCTAAAAGATTTGCACTGGTAAACCATATGAACAACAAATAAGAAATGATTTCACAAAACAAAACTTAAAGGATGATTTATAGATAGGAAATTACCTATGAAGCTAGCTCCAGCAGCATATGCCTTTGACATCACCACTTCTGTCATGTCTGCACCATCAAACTTAGCATTTGACATAAGTGCTGCTGCGAGAGACTTCCCCTTGAGGTTGGATTTATCATTTGTGTAATCACAGAATCGGAGATCAATCGGCTTGTCATAAACACCATTTGCCTGACCTATCGTGTTACCAACGAATGCTTTCTCACATCGATTGGGCTCTGTTGATAATGGAGGCAGCCTCTGCATAGCAAACATGAAATACATTCGTTCAAGTCAAGTCCTTTACAAATAAAATTTGTATTCTTCCATGAATGATCTACATAGTCTTCTTGTTGCCCGATAAACTGTGTGATTTTGTCTTTAAAAAAAAAAAGAAGAGAACATGCATGTAAAACACACAAAGAGACCAAAAAGATGTTGAAAGACCCCATCAGCGAAGAAAAACCACATGAATGGGTAGTTGAGCGCCTTGCTCTTCAACTTCAAACTAGAAGAATTCAGGGATCAAAAACCCCTCTATTTTCATCCCTCCAAATACAACACCTATTGAGAAGACACAAAACCAAACTTGTCTTCTCCCAACTATTCTCAAGTCAAGAAAACAAAAATGTAATTAGATTCCAGACCATCAGAGAACAAAGCAATAGCTCATTCACTGATTTTGCATCTCTGCAGATCATGCAACAACCATTTCATTTTCCACTTCCCTGTTATCCAACCATCTGTTGCCAAATATCTCTCTCATAATTACAGACAAAGCTAACAACTTTATGTGGGGTTAACATACCTGCAATCTATTAGCTATTTTAAAAAGATATAAATTACCACTAAGTTATTAAAATGAATATCAATTAGAAAAGAGAAAAAAGAGTTCCCATTTTGAATTCTATCTATGCAGAAAAATGGTTTCTCCCTAGCTTAAATGGCACCTTCCCTCCTCATAAAACAAGTTGGAGGGTAAAGTTCCTGATTCAAAACACAATGGGTGCTTGTATAGCTTAGAAAAAAAAGAAAAAAAAAAAAGGCTGCTATAGCTCATTATTCCAAGCTAATATTGCAAAGCTGAACATCCCAATCAACACGTCACATAATTGTCCAATCTTTATCAATTAGAATATAAACATTCCAGACATTCTTTCATAATAGCCTCTTAACCATACTAAATTTCCTTCCTAATTTCACACAATTCTAAGATTGAATCATTTTTCATGGATGAAATAAAAAGCGGTTTCATACAGTTACTTCAACCATATAACTGTGAACGAGGAGCTGGTAGATTAAGGTAGTAGATTCAGCGGAGAAGATGCCTCATGGTTCTCAGAACAATGTTTCGGGAATCAAGCCAAGGGGGATCAAACTTTAATTAGGGAATTTATAAATAATAGGTGTGTGAACAATGGACCCCATTAAGGAAGTAGAAGGAAATCAAAACAGCCACATCTGAGTATTAGATTGATGGCAAGTCACTAAAGGATTTTCAATATGATTTCCTGGTCAAGTCCAAAAGAGTTTATCCTCAAAGAGGGTAAAGCTGCTGGACCAGGTGCCATTGGGAGATGGAATGTTTGAATCCCAAAGTAGAAAGGAGTAATGACATTCCCCTTTTTGGAATGTCCTAAGAGTCTGAATTCCTTGAGTTATACTTAACTTATTGATTACTAGGCCTAAATATTTATAGATAAAGACCATTTTTCCTTTAGCTAATCATTGGAGGTGACAACTATTTTTAGGTATGAGGTATCGGGGATTGTGCTACTATTGTGACAAGTTTCATAATCCTAACATCACAAAACACAACGACAGATTTATCACTCTTGAGGACATAGTGATATAACTTATTATGTGAAAGGCAGTGGCCTTGATGTCCTCCCTAAGGCATTACTCCCACAAGATTACCCTTGACCAATACCTCAAAACCGCACCCCTTAAGGTATTCCCAATCAACTTAAGTCTGCCAAGCCCTGATGGGTATCCTGGACCCTCCTTCTGACTTAGACTGGCATGAAACATCCACGCCTACCCAGGGCTTGCTGGAGACGTACCCATCTAGGAAGCCACAACGTACAATACATTAATAATAAGATGCCTTCGTTGATGTGAGCCCATTGATGAATGTATCTAAATTTCTTGATTAAATTTCATGTGTCAAACCATAACTCAGTTGCAGCTTCTCAATTTTCAAAGCAATGTCCAACCTTTAGGCATAATTCAGTTAAATATGTTATAGATATATGTGGCAGATATGCAAACGCTTTCAAGAAAACAAAGAAGCAAGCTAGTTACTCTATGCACATTAGTAATTGCTTATGAAAAAAAAAAAAAAAAAAAACGGAAATCGAAAGGAATTTGAATTAGTAGACTTTATGAGCTAAAATATATATTTTTTGGGATTTGGAAACCATCCATTATATTCCTTGATACTCGTTTGTATCAAGATGGAATAATTGTCTAATTGTTTCCCTTTATTGTGTTTTTATTTTATTTTATTATGTCTGATTAAACATAACTTACCTAAGAAAAAGACATCTGTTTGAAGTATATTCCCAATTTGGTTCTGCAACTGCCCTGGTTGTCTCATCAGTAAAGTTTTTCTTTTCTAGTTTTGACTTGTTTGTCATTTAGGCATTGTTTGAGAGGAGATAATGGAAATGAATGAAAATAATAATTTTAGAATATTTTTCTATTTTTTTATTTGGAAGTTTTAATAGAGAGAATGAAAAGTTTATTCTATTGTTTAGGAGTTTAAGTAGGAGAGAATGGAATGAGTAAAAGGGAACACTTATTCTTCTCTATTCCCTTAAAACTTTAAATTTTCATTTCCCTCAAAATTGGGAAGAATGAGAGGGAATGAAATTAGATTTAATAATTTTTTTACTAAAACTCTCAAAATACCCCTATCTATTCAACCATTTATTTTAAAATATGGGTTTAATAGTAATATTGTCATAAAATGATTCCATTCTATTCTTTCCATATTATTCTCAAATAAGATTACTTATATTCCATTCATTTTCATTCCTTAATTTTAAAACATCTAATCAAGGTTACTTAATTCTATTATATTTAATTATTTTCCAGTCATTTCCTTTACTTAAATATATTCCATTTTATTCCATTTCATTCTATTCTTTATAATCATTCCATTTCATTCCCTTATGAACTCCCAAAACCTTAGGGCTATATAAAAAGAATTGTTGATACTGCTATAAAATGCTAGTTCTTTTCTTGTTAATTTAGACCCTAAATTGCTTCTTTTATAAACATGATTAGTTATTATCCAAGTTAAAACCATTTATTTGCCAAAAGTCTTGGAATCTCATTCGTAAGGATAATTCTTTCATTATCTGAAGTACCGAATATTTTATCAACCTGTTAAAGGTCTCTTCTTTTTTATTCATAAAGAGTGAGAGAAAAAGAAAATATAAGAAAAATATTGCAATATCTTTTTCTTGAGTCCAGATTTTCCTTTCTTGATATGAAATTCATGGAGAAAGTTAGGTGCCAGAAAAAAAGAAAAAGAAAAAGTAAAAAGAACCAATTTATATTACTTTCTTCATTTTCCCTCCACTTTCTTGGTTTAACCAAACGATGAAAAATAATTTCATTTCATTTTTACTCATTTTTCTTTTTATCTTTTACTTTAAACTAAATGGCTATAGCTGCATGTTTTAGTATAGATCTGTTCCGTGAAAAAATTAAGCGAATTGGTGTATCCTATATTTCCATGTAGCTTTGTTAAGTTTTAGATCCCGTTATTGAATTACAAGTGAATTAAACCAAGTTATTCAAGTAGTCCGATCTTGCCAATTTATAATCATGAGTAGGGCAATTCAAAACATGCAAAAGGCGAATAAAATAATGTGTCACCAATCTTACTAAAACATTCACAAGTGAATGATAATATGGTGACGAAGCGAGAAATTGATTAGGAATACTCCAAAGGAAAAATCACTCCACTGAAAACCTTTTCCCAATAAAGCAAATCCACTATAATAAAATGGGTTGTGTTAACAGGCATTGTAACTTGTAAGATACTCATTAACGACACATTTTTTTGGTAGTTTTTCAGATTTTTGGACAACTTTTGGCAATTTTTTTTCCCTCTTTTGGAAATTTTTTAAACAACTTTTTTCCTTTTTGTCTAAGTGAGACCCAAAAAGGGAAATGTCAACAAGCACTGCACAGTGCTTGTTAACATTTCTCTAATAAGATAAGCAAATCCACAAAAAATATTTTCCTAAACTCTACGTACTTTTTTTTCTTCTAGGTGATTGCAAGGGCTAGAACCCCCGAGCATCAGGTCATTTAGGTACCTGGGTGCCAATACAGTGCTTGTTAACATTTCCCTAATAAGATAAGCAAATCCACAAAAAAATATTTTCCTAAACTCTACGTACTTTTTTTTTTTCTAGGTGATTGCAGGGGCTAGAACCCCGAGCATCAGGTCATTCAGGTACCTGGGTGCCAATAGGCTACTGAGGCCAATGGCCTAAACTCTACATACTTGTGAAAAGGGTATTTAACCAATTACATTACATTAAGCACCTTAACTTAGGAATATAAAAATTTTCAATATTTGTTACATCACAATTTAAAATGTGATTATTAGACTCCAAAAAAAAAAAAAGTAATTTATGGTAATTGTTTACATAATATAAATGCCTTCAAAATTTAAAAAAAAATGTTATTGTAGCACAATCAAGTTATCATACAGTGAAGATCATTTTGTAATGGTATTCTGGTTATGTAATATATTATAAATCTATTTAAAAAAGTTTTATATATTAATTTGTGTTGGTGTGTTTTAATAAATATTTAAGCTTTTTTTTAAAAAGAAAAAACCTGTAGTGTCCAGACAACTCCAATCCAGAAGCCTACGTGTCATGTCATGTTAGAAGGATATTTCGTATCTACCCACCAGAACCATCGACGGATAAGATACAAGTCTGATCATAGACACAGAAAATCTTCCAAATATTGAAAAAAAATAAATGGCTACTCTTTCAATTCCACTCTCTCCAAACAGTTTATGTCTCCGAAGTTTTACACCCAAAAGCCAAGTTTTTCCCATTCCAAAATTCCACTCTTCCATCACAGTCACTTGCTCTGGTAAGACTCCCACATTTCTTAAACCGAAGTTCAAACTTTTGTCTCATTCTTTTTACATATTTTTTTGTTCTGTTTATAAGAATGAAGGCCCTTTTGATATTTGAATGAAACTGATGGAAGATGAATGATAACCAAGATATGAGTATACCCATTTGTATTTTTATACATATTTATAAAATTTATAAGATAAAAGTTTGAATTTTGGTTTAACTGGTTGACTTTGAATTATGAGGTTGTCTTGACTAGTTAAGAAAAGTTTGTGGTTATGATTAGTTCATCATGTTATATGGATATTTAGTTTGAATTCATGCAAATTGCTTATACAGAAAATCTCCAGTATTTCATTGATTTTAGTTTGATTCTGTTGATGCCCACTAAGTGAAGTTTAATATTGTCAAGCTGATAGATGCTATTGATGTTTGGTGTGCTTGGGAGCAGCTAGAGATGGTTCTGAATCCAAAAGAAGCTTATTCCATTTCAAGGAAATTAAGAATGTAGCTTGTGGTATTCTTGCTGTTTGGGCTTTGACTGCTACCTCACCTGTAATTGCTGCTAATCAGGTTCAGATCACACACTTCTATATGGTATTTCATGAAACACTCAATTTCGTGATCCGTTTTTTTTTTTTTTTTTTTTCATAAGCAATTACTAATGTGCATAGAGTAACTAGCTTGCTTCTTTGTTTTCTTGAAAGCGTTTGCATATCTGCCACATATATCTATAACATATTTAACTGAATTATGCCTAAAGGTTGGACATTGCTTTGAAAATTGAGAAGCTGCAACTGAGTTATGGTTTGACACATGAAATTTAATCAAGAAATTTAGATACATTCATCAATGGGCTCACATCAACGAAGGCATCTTATTATTAATGTATTGTACGTTGTGGCTTCCTAGATGGGTACGTCTCCAGCAAGCCCTGGGTAGGCGTGGATGTTTCATGCCAGTCTAAGTCAGAAGGAGGGTCCAGGATACCCATCAGGGCTTGGCAGACTTAAGTTGATTGGGAATACCTTAAGGGGTGCGGTTTTGAGGTATTGGTCAAGGGTAATCTTGTGGGAGTAATGCCTTAGGGAGGACATCAAGGCCACTGCCTTTCACATAATAAGTTATATCACTATGTCCTCAAGAGTGATAAATCTGTCGTTGTGTTTTGTGATGTTAGGATTATGAAACTTGTCACAATAGTAGCACAATCCCCGATACCTCATACCTAAAAATAGTTGTCACCTCCAATGATTAGCTAAAGGAAAAATGGTCTTTATCTATAAATATTTAGGCCTAGTAATCAATAAGTTAAGTATAACTCAAGGAATTCAGACTCTTAGGACATTCCAAAAAGGGGAATGTCATTACTCCTTTCTACTTTGGGATTCAAACATTCCATCTCCCAATGGCACCTGGTCCAGCAGCTTTACCCTCTTTGAGGATAAACTCTTTTGGACTTGACCAGGAAATCATATTGAAAATCCTTTAGTGACTTGCCATCAATCTAATACTCAGATGTGGCTGTTTTGATTTCCTTCTACTTCCTTAATGGGGTCCATTGTTCACACACCTATTATTTATAAATTCCCTAATTAAAGTTTGATCCCCCTTGGCTTGATTCCCGAAACATTGTTCTGAGAACCATGAGGCATCTTCTCCGCTGAATCTACTACCTTAATCTACCAGCTCCTCGTTCACAGTTATATGGTTGAAGTAACTGTATGAAACCGCTTTTTATTTCATCCATGAAAAATGATTCAATCTTAGAATTGTGTGAAATTAGGAAGGAAATTTAGTATGGTTAAGAGGCTATTATGAAAGAATGTCTGGAATGTTTATATTCTAATTGATAAAGATTGGACAATTATGTGACGTGTTGATTGGGATGTTCAGCTTTGCAATATTAGCTTGGAATAATGAGCTATAGCAGCCTTTTTTTTTTTTTTTTTTTTTCTAAGCTATACAAGCACCCATTGTGTTTTGAATCAGGAACTTTACCCTCCAACTTGTTTTATGAGGAGGGAAGGTGCCATTTAAGCTAGGGAGAAACCATTTTTCTGCATAGATAGAATTCAAAATGGGAACTCTTTTTTCTCTTTTCTAATTGATATTCATTTTAATAACTTAGTGGTAATTTATATCTTTTTAAAATAGCTAATAGATTGCAGGTATGTTAACCCCACATAAAGTTGTTAGCTTTGTCTGTAATTATGAGAGAGATATTTGGCAACAGATGGTTGGATAACAGGGAAGTGGAAAATGAAATGGTTGTTGCATGATCTGCAGAGATGCAAAATCAGTGAATGAGCTATTGCTTTGTTCTCTGATGGTCTGGAATCTAATTACATTTTTGTTTTCTTGACTTGAGAATAGTTGGGAGAAGACAAGTTTGGTTTTGTGTCTTCTCAATAGGTGTTGTATTTGGAGGGATGAAAATAGAGGGGTTTTTGATCCCTGAATTCTTCTAGTTTGAAGTTGAAGAGCAAGGCGCTCAACTACCCATTCATGTGGTTTTTCTTCGCTGATGGGGTCTTTCAACATCTTTTTGGTCTCTTTGTGTGTTTTACATGCATGTTCTCTTCTTTTTTTTTTTAAAGACAAAATCACACAGTTTATCGGGCAACAAGAAGACTATGTAGATCATTCATGGAAGAATACAAATTTTATTTGTAAAGGACTTGACTTGAACGAATGTATTTCATGTTTGCTATGCAGAGGCTGCCTCCATTATCAACAGAGCCCAATCGATGTGAGAAAGCATTCGTTGGTAACACGATAGGTCAGGCAAATGGTGTTTATGACAAGCCGATTGATCTCCGATTCTGTGATTACACAAATGATAAATCCAACCTCAAGGGGAAGTCTCTCGCAGCAGCACTTATGTCAAATGCTAAGTTTGATGGTGCAGACATGACAGAAGTGGTGATGTCAAAGGCATATGCTGCTGGAGCTAGCTTCATAGGTAATTTCCTATCTATAAATCATCCTTTAAGTTTTGTTTTGTGAAATCATTTCTTATTTGTTGTTCATATGGTTTACCAGTGCAAATCTTTTAGCTAAGGATATTTAGATAATTAGCTGGCATACACTATTACAATCTTAACACTTCAATATATATATATGTTTTAAATGGGCCTGATCTGAGGTACTATGAGAAGAATGATTCTCTTTATTTGTTTTATACTTTCCCTCATCATTTACAGGCACTTCCATTTACTTATTATTATTATTATTATTTTAAAAGGCATTCCCATGTACTTCCACCCCCCTGAATAAAGTTTAAACAATGACAGATCTTGATACTCTGGGGTTGATCTGTTTGTGTTATGTGATGAACGTAGAGAATTCCATTTAAATCACATATATATGTATACACATGAATACTGTAAGAATTGTTGTGACATAGATCTGATACCATATCAGAATTTATGTTGGTATTAAGAGTGAAAGAGTGAAGAGAGAGAAAAAAGAAAGAAAGCGGATGTACATAGAAATTAATGTGGTTCGACTTGACAACCTACATTCGTAGTGGAAAGCCCTTGAGTGGCTACATTTTTATTGATTTGAATTGTGTCATAGCGAGTCTGTTGGCACATTATATAGAGAGACTAATCCCAGGCTAAACATAGACTAACCCTGGGGTTACTTTACTTGCACTAGAACTACTAGTAGGTTCTGGTCTATTGAATTTAGACTAGTTGCAATGGGCTCATGTCTTGGACCTTGATATCTCTTTAAAATATGTTCCATTGTAAGACACACAAAAAAAAAAGACAGTCGAAATGTAAGGATCAAAAAATTTAAGGATCTGCCATTTCATTTGGAACTCTGTAACTACTATGAAGCTACTAATTCTCTGTCTGGAATTAGAATAGAACTTTCTAAACAAGAAAAACCCGGAGTCCCCATTCTTGTAATCGTGTCAGTTTTATGTCAGTTTGAAAATTAAAAAAGTACACATCTACATGCCTCATCATGCTTTTTCTAAATATGTTCAATTGTAAGACACAAAAGATAGTGAAATGCAAGGATTAAATAATATAAGGATTGGCCATTTCATTTGGAACTCTGTAACTACTATGAAGCTACTAATTCTTTGTCTGGAATTAGAATAGAACTTTCTAAACAAGAGCAACGTGAGGTCCCCATTCTTGTAATCTTGTCATTTTTTAAGTCAGTTTTTTTCTTTTAAAACATATCCACATGCCTCATTGTTCTTTTTTTAAATATGATAATTTCATAACAATCTTAGATTTGGGCAAAAGAGGGAGATGATAAACCGATATGATGAACTGATAGGTAATATATGATGCAGGAGGCTTAAAGAGAAAATTATATCCATTTAAAGTTCTATGAATGTCTTCGAGGCTGACTCACCTTTCACAAGTTGTCTCCTTTTTCTTGGTTAATTCTAAGAAAATACTTAAAATTTAAAAACACTTATCTGGTCATAGCTACTAAAAACTAAAAGTCATCTGAGCCAGAATCCTTGAAATTAACCATTACTTTCAATTAAAGAAATAAGCCTATGAGGATTTGCAAACCAAACCAGATGTCTCAGTAGCAAATTTTACGATCATTGTCTGTGCTCTAATTTGAAGATACCAACTATACAAAATTGTATTATAAATTCATGTTGACTAATAGTGACCATAATTGTTTGTAGGTGTAGATTTCACAAATGCAGTTTTGGATCGTGTTAATTTCGAGAAAGCTGATCTCAAAGGAGCTGTATTTAGAAACACTGTATTGTCTGGCTCCACCTTTAATCAAGCTCAGTTGGAAGATGCAGTTTTTGAGGACACCATTATTGGCTACATTGATCTTCAAAAGCTTTGTACTAATACTTCAATCAGTGATGATGGAAGAGCTGAGTTAGGATGTCGATGACCTCATATTATCATCTTTCATACATTTCTTCTATCCCTTGAATAAACAAACGGAGGCTACTATGTCACATGAAGAATTTTGTAAAGATACCCCATTAAATAATTATTGTTGTAAAGGAATTATATATGTGCTGATCATTTCTATTTCTTGGTATCTTGGTAATTTTTATTGATTTTTGACCTACAATTTGAGGAAGAAGGTATTATATGGCTTGAGTTTCTAAGAAAAAAGGTATTATATATGGTTTGCTGTTGTATTTCCTTTTACTTATATATTTATATTTTGCTTTTACTATTATTTATTTATTTTTCAGATAAAAGATAGAAACTATTATTTATTTAATATCATTTCTTTATCATTTCCTATTGAAAGCTTGATGGGGTAACGAATAATATTTAGAAAAAAAAAAAAAAAAAAAA
>NW_027069762.1:537798-540563 GCF_002906115.3 Quercus suber | reverse complement strand
AATTCACGTCAAACCTCACATCAAATTTTTGGGGGTCAAATCGAAGTCAAGGAAGAACAATGAGAAACCGAACTGGAAGGCCGCAAAGGGACCGTCCTCGTTAATATCCCATGACAACAAAAACAAGTCTTTGTCATTGAATGCATCCAAATGCTTAAAACATGGTGAACTTTGATAGAAATCATACTTATAAATCCTATGAAAAAACCTCATATGTAGAACAAAATCTGGTTCATATTGAACAATCAACTATGTTTGATTTAAGCTATGTGAACACAATTACTCCCAGCGCACTCTTATTGAACAGGAAGAGAAAAGTTGGAGTTAGAACAACCAAAGATAAACATAGTGCTTTCAATAAGAGCGTTTTTAATTACACACCAATGTGCATATGCACGGTAGTTGAAATCATATGTTCAAAACATAATTTTCAATTAAATTATGAAATCGTGTTTTCAAGACATGATTTCACCTTTTTAAAATTATAACTGAAATCATGTTTTAAACACACAATTTTCAAGGCTATGTATATAGATGTGTGTAACAAGGCAAAAATGGGCAAATGCCCCTTTTACACAAAAAATCTAGCATTTTGCTCTATTTTTCAAACTAATTAGGAAAATACCCCTGTTTTGAAACTTGATTTTCTAAAAATCGAGTTCCAATTGTAAAACTCAATTTATGAAACATCGAGTTATAGCGAATGTGGACTTAGGAAATTTTTTTTTTTTTTTTTTGGGAACTCCAGTTCTATGAACTCAAGTACCACGTGAAGTACTCGAGTTCCACTTGATTTTTTCAAGGAACTCAAGTTCCATGGACTCAAGTACTTCACATGGTACTCGAGTTCCCAAAAAAAAAAATTTAATTTTTCAGTTTGCTATAACTCAATTGTCCAAAAATCGAGTTTAAAATTGAATCTCAATTTTTAGAAAATCTAGTTTCAAAATATTGCGGCATTTCCCTAATTAGTGTGAAAAAGAATGTAAAATGCTGGATTTTTTGTATGAAAGGGGCAAAAGCCCATTTTTGCCTGTGTAACAAACATTAATCTTTCAATAATGTGCTCACATATATAGATCCGGACAACCAGTTCACCTAGTGCTTGATTAATTTATTGAATATTGAGATCTAGCTACATATTTTGGCCAATACATTTAACTTGACAAATATTTAGTCTGTATCTTTTCATATAGATTATCGAGGTTTATGATTGTACTCCAATATATCATTTAAATGCGGTTTAGGATCTAAATCATAGTTGTTCAAAGTTCAACACAGACAAAGTTCACAACTAGTTTCAAATTGAAAGCAAAAGCTAGATAATAGTTCAGTTATAGAATTAAAGGAAATACTAGTTTACTCAATGGTTGTCACCAATATAAGAACCGATTTTATAGCATTCTTGATGAGAATGCTCTAAGAGCATCCACAATAGTGGTGCTAACTAACTATATTGCTATTTTTAGCGCCACTAAAAGCATCCACAATAGTGGTGCTAAATAACTATAATGTTATATTTAGCACCACTAATACTTAAAATGTATGTTGCAATAGTGGTGTCATAGCTAAAAAAAAAATAACATTTTATTAAACTTCTCTCTCTTCTCTCACCATCCAAAGGTCCAAACAAGCTCCATGGAAATGTGCTTTTCTTTCTTCTCTTTTCTTTCTTTCTCTCCTTCTCTCTCTCAACCACCTGATCTCGTCCTCTCAATCAAACTCATACGATGTCTTGGACCTTCATCACCGGCAAGAATTCTTGGATCAACAAAGCGGATACAGGTTTGTGTTCGGGTGTACGGGTTAGGTCATCCAACCAAATTGTGTCGATTTTGATGAAATCAAAGAGACTCAGAAAGTTAAAGAGTGAGAAAATGAGGTTTCTGATGAAACCCAAAAGGGAAAGTGCTCAGAGAAAAAGGTTTGGGAAGAAAACCTCGGAGCTCACTGACTAAGGTTGTAAACGAGCCGAGCTTTTGTCAAGTAGTGAATGTTCAAGCTTGGCTCAACAGCAAAAATAGAATGTTCAAGCTTGGCTTGAGCTTGATACGAGCCTACAAATAATGTTCAAGCTTCAGCTCATTATAAAGTATAGAAGCTTGAGCTCGGCTTGGCTTGATTCATTAGTCAAGTCAAGCTCGAGCTCAATATCAAGCCCATACTCAAGCTTGATATCATGCTTTTGAGCCTGAGATCCAACATAAGTATATTATCAATCCTATATCAAGTTTATTATCTAGCCTATTTGGTTTGGATGAGTGGTCTCAACTTATAATTAATTAAAGTTTTAGAAAGATACGATTTTACTTGTCAAGCTCATATCGATTTTATTACTAGACTCATAAATAAGCTCAGACTCAACTTGTTTTGTTACTTTTGTATCGAGCCTTGGTGTTCACGAGCTTGTTCACGAACAATATTTTTTACTTTGGCTTGACTCGTTTATCAAACAAGCCTAAAACTAAAGTTTAAGCTTGGTTTGTTTATAAACAAACAAACATGAATGAGCTTTTTATCGAGCCAAACCTGAGTTGTTTATGAATGACTTGGTTCATTTACAGCCCTATCACTGACCCACCCCCCTTCCAATTGAGAAACCCATGGAGCTCGTCGACCTACCCCTTCCACCGACACCATCCTCCTTACTGAAGCCTAGCTCTGTGATTGGTGATTTTTTATTTTGTTTGTAATTGGTGATTTTGTTTGGTTTAGGTTGAGGAAAAAGATTGGGGATTTAGGTTTTTTTTTTTTTTTTTTTTTTT
>NW_027069762.1:528243-530681 GCF_002906115.3 Quercus suber | reverse complement strand
GCTCCAACACCCAATGCATAGAGCACTGAATCTCTGCTTTCAAAGAGATAAACTTTTAATATCATATGCTATTAAGTGTATATACATCATCAGTCCCACAAACTACAATTTGAAGCAAGTAAAACATTTCAAACACTCTGTAACAGTTAAAACTTCACCTTTCGGTATAGGTGTACGTTGTCTGCAGTCCGCCCCCCACATGTGCAACAAAATAAAATAAATATTAAATAAATAAACTCCAAAACAAAGCTTCAAAACAAAATTAATTCCTAAAATGTTAAGCAGGGTTCGTTTGGGATTCATTTGCTGAAATTGAAAACATTTTACTAAAGTATATATAAAAATAAAAGTTGATTGAAAGAGTACATTGAGACCCATGAATAATACCAAAAAATTGTAGTGAGACCCATTAATAGTACTAAAAAATATAGTGAGACTTATGAATTATAGCAAAAATAAGTTAAATAGTAAAATAAGTTGGAAAAAATAATTTTTGCCAAACAGACACACAGTCCAAATTTTTTTTTCTTTTTTCTTTTTTTTATAAGTAAGTTTTTGGTCCCAAGGTGAGGGAGAAAGTGAGATTTGAACTAGTGACCTTTGGTTCATAAGAGTGCTACCCAATGTTAAGTAATATAAAAATAAACAAACTTCCACAAACAAACAAACAAAAATAAAAGTAAAAAATAAAAAATCAACAAAAGTTAAATTGATATACAAAAGATAATATAAATGTAATCTGTAAATTATTTGTCATGCCTAATGTTAGAAATTGAGACTTAGGGCCCGTTTGGATGCAGCTGAAAACTGAAAACTGAAAACACTGTAGCAAAATAATTTTTAAATGTGTGAATAGTATCGTGGGACCCATTTTTAATGAAAAAGTTGCTGAAAAGTGAAAATTGTGGGTCCGTGAACAGTACATATATATACTGTTCATTGACAAAAGTCAACAAGTGCGGCTACTGTTCATTGAACAGTAACCGCACAGTAACTGTGAACAGTGATTCACTCTTATTATACGGCTGAAAGCAAAAAAAAAAAAAAAAAGGAAAAAACGCAAACGTGCAACGCCAACGCTGGTCCCAAACGGTCTCTTAGTATAAGCATTACTGGGCCCACGTTTCTTTATAATCTAAACTGAGTGTTTTTTTTTTTTTTTCATCATGGGTCCGTTTAAATTGAACTTATTGTTGCTGAAACTGAAAACTGAAAATGCTGTAGGAAAATAATTTTTAAATGTGTAAATAGTACCGTGGACCCATTTTTAATATTTTTTAGTGCGTGAACAGTACTGTAAACAGTGCTAAACATTGCATGAATAGTGTTTTTTTCCCTGCACAGTAAAATCCTGTGATTTTACTGATCACTGGCAGGGAAAAAAAAAAAAGGAAAAACTCAAACGTGGACGCACACTGAAAACGCAGAGGCCAAACGCCCTCCTTGACTAAATATAAGAGGGGTGGAGAATTTTTTTTTTTTTTTTTGAGAAGCAAAAATGGGGGTCTTTATGGTCATATTACACCCCCGAACAGGGAGTCAGTGGCCTCGGTTGGGGAGTCTGTAGTCGGTACCCGTTCTGTACTCTCTGTGTAGGAGTCACCTCACATTTTGTGAGTACACCTCATCACTAAATTTACCCACCAACGAAAGCCTGCGGGCAGCAAGACTCAAACGTAGGTGTGTTGCACGAAGCGTCCGATCCTTACTCACTCAGCCAAGCCCTCGTTGGCGGGTGGAGAATATTTTAAATGGTAAACGTAAATACAATTTTTTAGATACAGTACCTTAAGTTCCTTAATTGAATTTAACCAATACAACAAAAACAATGTAATCTTTTCCAATGATCGGACACTTAAATTGAACCATGTTGTTCATTAGTCAATGCAACCACATGGTTGAATTTAATGAAACTATTACTCCAACTAAGGAACATAGTAAAATGACTCATTTCCTACGTTTGTTGCGACCTTGAAAACAAGCTAGATAACATTTGCCACCAAACAATAAAATTTGTAAGCGGAAAACGTTTTCCGCTCTCTATTGCTCGTCTTTTCCTTTGACTTGCGATTTCCACTGTACCAAATATCAGCAAACGCAGGAAAAATGTTTTCCGCTTAAAAAAACGGAGCGTTAATGTGAAGATCGTTTACTTTCTTATTTCTACAGTAAAACAGATGCCGCAAAAGCTTGTAAGTTCTATAATCTGCTTCTATTAGGCGAGCCGAAAATAACCCCTAATCTTAGTTGAATTACGCAGAAACAGGAATTAAGCTAAAAAGTTAGGAGTGCGAGAAAAGGGATCAAGTACCTCAGGGAATTTGTGAGAAAGGGCAAGCTGAGGATCAAACCCGGAAGATTCAGCCATCGAGCTGATGCGTTGAGATACCAATCTGAGAATCGGACGGGGGAAACGATATCAATTTCCTTTTTATTTT
>NW_027069762.1:502279-526452 GCF_002906115.3 Quercus suber | reverse complement strand
TTTGGGGAAACTGAATTATTTGTTTAAGAATATCGAATGATTAAAGTTTTTTTTTTTTTTTTTTTTTTTTTTTTTGAGAAGGAATGATAAAAGTTAAAGACATAATAAGGTGGAAAATGACATAGTAATTATTAGGACAAATAGATTTGCAAATCTTCTTTTTTGGTTGACTATTGCACAAGTGCTCAGTTATCACCCGTGATGCCAAACATTGCTATTGTTTTTTTCCTCTGTTTTAATAAGTAATATTTTGACACTGTTCTAAGCAACATCCCAAGGGGTTCGATACTCGAAAATTAATAGATTTTCAAAAGGCAGTGCTGTTTTGGGAACCTGACCTAGAAAGAACCTGCCTCAAGTTGGTTTGCCACTTTTCAACACTAGTAGACCTAATCAATTCTAATATGGATATCAGGAAGACATAGAGTTGATGGGATCGCTTGGAGTGAACAGTTATCGCTTCTCAATATCATGGGCTAGAATCTTACCTGGTGAGTTATTTTTGTTTTCTTTTCAAATAAATTTATGAATACTAATTTGTTACTAATTTATTTCATAATTGTTAATAAAAGTTAATGGATGCCCTAAGGACATTAGCTTATGAAATGCTTTTTGAAACTTTTTATTTGAAATGTAAAAAGAAACTAATTGTTTTAACACCTTTTAATATTTTTCATAAAAATTGTATTAAAACATTTTTTAAATAGTTCATTAATAAATGCTCTAAAGATATCTGTTAATCAGAATCTTATTAATATAATATGTTATAATTGATGTATTATAAAGTGGTGTCAATGACAAGATCATGCAAAAGTAATATTACTCTAATAACAACTTATCACCTTAACAAGTTATAAAAAAAAGTCATGAAAAGAATTATGTCCTTTAACGTTACCCTTTTTCTTCCTTATATTTGCATGTATAATAATATTTTAGTTGTAAACTATCATGCAACACAACAGACGTTAATTTCATCTAAAATCCATATTATTTTGCAGAGGGCAGATTTGGAGAAGTTAATTTGGCTGGAATTGACCACTATAACAAGCTCATTAATGTTCTCCTACTTAAAGGTTCAATTCCATCTCATTTTGTTGCTTGGAACAAACTGGTCCACATATACCACCATGAAACAACTTATCCAATCACCATTTTTCGACATTATTGTCTAAATCTAAAGAATACATTTTAACAACCATGCAATTTACAGGGATCCAACCATTTGTTACTTTAAACCACTTCGATATACCTCAAGAATTTGAGGATAGATTTGGAGGGTGGCTTAGTCCGGAATCACAGTAAGTGCTTCAACTCCAACCTCTAGCTTGCAAAACTTACAATACTTTTGACGTTGCAGCAGTATGCACAAATGCTAATAATTATCTTATGCATTCAACATATGTAACATTCCTCTCACAGTATGTGAACCTTACAATTGTGTAAGACCCACTTAGGTAGGTTATGAGTTGAATCTCAAATTGAGAAATTGTTATTATTACCATGAGCACCTGGCCTGATGTAAATTTGAGTATGCCACGGAAAGTAGTAACTTTTTTCTTGTAACATTTTCAGGGAAGAATTTCTACATTTTGCTGATACTTGTTTTAAATCTTTTGGGGACCGAGTGAAGTATTGGGCAACCTTCAATGAGCCAAATCTCCAAGTCACAAGTGGTTACCGCTCAGGTATATATCCACCAGCCCGTTGCTCAAGCCCATTTGGAAATTGTAATGATGGGGATTCAGAGAAGGAGCCGTTTGTAGCAGCCCATAATATTATCCTATCACATGCAGCTGCAGTTGATATTTTAGAAGCAAATACCAGGTAGGCAGCCAGTCAGGTAACATTGATAAATATCCGCACTTTTCGATTGAATTTTATGTTGGCCGTCAACCAACTATAATCCTTATGACTTGGGACCAACTGTAAACAAAATATATGACACCAAGCTTAGACACATGTGAAATTAAATATCCACACCACTATATTAAAAATCACCAGTTATATATATATATATTGGTACTATAAACCAGAAGGATATTGTGTTTTGGGCAGAGAGAGCCATATGGCTTGTAGTTTCCAATGAACCTCTAGGACTCGTGGTTTTCCTTTATCTCCACATGTAATTGCCAAATGGTTTGACCCTATGAGGAAGAGGGAGGAAGGTAGCAATTAGGGAGCCATTGTTATCTTACTCAAAAGCAAACATGCAGATAAAACAAGGAGGTATGATTGGGATTGTCTTACATGCCGCATGGTTTGAACCTATTAGCAACTACAAAGCAGACAAGTCAGCTGCTGAACGAGCTCAATCCTTTTTAACAAAATGGTTAGTTTCTTTGCCTCTTATTTTAATCTTTTACCAATTTTATTTTACTCTTTAACAATTTTCCAAGTTCATTCAGCTCACACAAATCCATATAAACTTTATCCTTAAGGGGTTAGGGGTTGGTCTAGTGATTTCTATATCTCATGTAATCCATGAGGTTCTGGGTTCAAATCTCCTAACCAACAACTTAAGGTCATCTCCAAAGGGTTCCTTACTAAAATTACTAAGTGTGTGTGAGATGAAAGAATAACACATCTGAGAGAATAATTAGATACTTGAAGAGCTCTAAACACTCACATTAGTCCAAAAAGGAAAAAGCACATAGAAACTACATTTCAAAATGACGACATTTTATGCCTTGGCTGAAATTTGATGCAGGATCTTGGACCCAATTATATTAGGGAGATATCCATCAGAGATGAATGACATTCTTGGATCCAACTTACCAGAATTTTCAAACAAGGACAAGGACAAACTGAAGAGCGGATTGGATTTTATTGGCATCAATCACTACACCAGTTACTATGTCCAAGACTGCATCTACTCCAAGTGTGAGCCTGGACCAGGGATTTCCAAGACAGAAGGTTTTTACCTACAGAGTTCACAAAGAAATGGTGTCCCCATTGGAGAATATGTATGTTACCTCAACTTATAACAGTTACTGCCTTTTACCTTAAAGTAGTTACTAACACTTTACAGTGCAGGCTGATCTAGATTGGTTAAATGTTTACCCGCAAGGATTGGAGAAAACCATTACCTATATAAAGGAAAGATATAATAATACACCCATGTTCATTACAGAAAATGGTAAGTAAAGGTCTGAAGCACTTCAAATAAACAATTCCTTTACATATTTTTAAAGTAAATGTAATTGCTCTCCATAGGGTATGGCGAAGTCTACAATCCAAATTCCACCATTGAAGATTTCCTCCATGATGTCAGAAGAGTGAACTACATAGCTGGCTATCTAGATGCACTGTCAGTGGCAATAAGGTATGAACATGCCAACATGCCGTGCTATCAAGTATAAGGAACAGAATCATGGCCAATCATTTTCTTCTCTTACAATTTCTAATGTTGACTAAAAAGATCATTACACCAGCCTACGTGTAACTATATTTTTTTTGTAGCACATATGGTTTAGACAATTCAATAAGACAGAAAACCAGCTCCAAAAGGGACCTGATTTAGTTCCAGGGATAACTTTCACATATCGAATAGCTGGAGAAGCTCATTCAAAGAGCTGAAGAGATTTTGAGACAACTTTGTATTTATTTTTCCATTTTCCTTTTTATATGTGATCAGAAAAGGAGCAGATGTGAGGGGTTACTTCGCTTGGTCCTTGCTTGACAACTTCGAGTGGATATCTGGATATACAGTAAGATTTGGACTTCACCACGTTGATCATGCTACACTGAAGAGAACTCCAAAATTGTCAGCAAGTTGGTACAAACAGTTCATTACTAAGCATAAGGTTGTAACCTTAATGCCAGGACCTAATCAACAAAAGTTCCAGTATTAATGTATTCATTATGTTTCTGTGTTTTAAAGTATAAAGAAAGAACAAGGAAATTTGCTAATACTATTCTTTAGCATTTACCTCAGTTTTGGAAACAAATGAAAGTTTGTCAATCAATACAATCTAGAAATTGAGAAAGAGATCATATCTAAAACATTCAACCCAACCTCCATCGCAAACAATGTTAAGGAGGAAAAAAATAAATAAAAATTAAAGATAACCACAAAAATAAGGACAATTCAATAGACAACATATGGCGCTTGATCCCTGGCACTTGACCCCAACACAAATTTTCCTTGAAGTGTATGGTACATACATCTTAAAACCAAGCTCCTCTATTCCAGAGCATAGATGGTTATAAATCAGACTGCAGATGTAATGCAGTGTAAAAATGTAAGAATGACCCAAAAAAGGAGACGGATCTCCCTATTCATAAAATTATTAGAGAGAGAGAAAGGGGGGGGGGGGGGGGGGGGGGGGGGGGGGGAGAGGGAGGAATATAAAGCGCAATTTCTTTCTCTCAAGTAATATCACAATTTTACTTCGATGTAAGCTGTTTTCTCCCTACTTTTTTTGGCAATTCACTTTTCTCTTTACAATCCTATCAAAATTGCTTACATGAGATGCAAAGGTGAACAAACATACCATGGGCCATTTAGATTTCATCCTTCCTTGAATTGAGTCATGCCTTCAATAATACTTACCTGCAAATTAGATGTGTTTTATCTATTATTAAACAGTGACTGAATTCATTCGCAAGAGAGTTAACATCAACAGAAGTACCCAAGTCAGGAACTTTAACCTAATAGTGAAATATGACAAACCTCAACTTTAGCTTAAAAATTAATGGAATCCTGCAGTTAATCCATATCATCTAGTACCTATTCTAAGCTATTTCACATCTCCACCAAGGAGACCCAGCCTCATACATGTGTTCACCATCATCCCATGAGATCTGACAAGCTTGAAGACCAATAACAACATTTGGTTCTTTTCCATGCTGTTCAATCCACTCTGTAACAGCCATTGCTTCATCAGTCTCACTAGTATAATTTTGCTTGTATTTGCCAAATGGGTTAAGCCCAGGACTTCTCATCTCTGCAATTGCAGCTGGCATGTACATTGAGTCACCCACCAATGGTGCACTGCAGGCAGCCAGCTGTGCTCGAATCTGCATTATAAGTCTAGTTATTATCAAAGCAATAGATCTAGTCTTCTCTCACTAAATTGAGCAAAGGACTAAATTTGCTGGTCCTTTTGTTTCTCTGCCTTTCATAGCATCTAATAACATAACAAAGCCAACTGTGAATAAATATACCAGCCTCTATAACCTATATTCAATATTGACTTTTCAATAGCTTCATTATTTGAACCAAAGAACCATAAAATAAAATTTGTAGAAAAGCTACTCCACCAACATTAATAAATTTTACCATATATACCTTGACAGATATTCATAGTCGATTCCTTGAGAAGCTCAGTTAAAATATTGAGAAAATTGAAATCCTTCAAACTAGAAATTCTCTAAATCTCAAACACTCCTAGAAATCTTCCTTTGAGCTAAAGTTGAACCTTCCCTTTAGAATCAAATGGCAATTTCATTCCCAGTCAACAATAAAAGAAGCATGTCAGGGAGTGCAGGAAATAATTGCAGGGGCAAATATTACCTTTTCTCTCCACAGGAGAGTCAGAAAGTTCGACATTTTTTTAATACATTTACTCATTCTAAAATTTCATGGTTTAGACCACAGGGTTAATAAATAACTACCATTCAAATTAGAAAAACAATGAAAGAAAGGACAAGTGACGAACCTGATGAGTCCGACCAGTCAGAAGGTTGATTTTACACTCATATGCAATATGCTGGGAGGGCCAGCCACAATCCTCAACACAATATTTCTTTTCAATGACAGCATTTGGCCACGGAACCTCCTTGCATTCCAAGACCTCAAGTTGACACAAGTTCCATCCTTTAATAAAATCTGCATGCCACAAAGTTTTGGGGTCAACTCAATCCACACCCCACCCCCCATATAGAACAGACAGAATACTTTCTTAACCATACCAGTTGCGGAAACAATCGTTTTAATAATGGACTTGACAAACTAGTTATTGAAAATTACGTGTAAAGAACTTGAGTTTGTGAAGGAAACATCCACAGAAATTTAGCTATCATGTTAGAGTAGGTAAAAAGGGGAGCTTGCACAGAGTCGACTTCTTTTATTCTTTTACATAGACATAGTGCAGCTGGGCCATCCTAGACTTGAACCAAAGACCTCAGCTATGAAGTAAATCACTGCACCTAAGTCCAAACAACTGGAAGAGAATCAATAGATTTCTTTTCAGAGAGAATCAACGGATTCCTTTACCGGAGCAAATCACTAGATTCTTTTCAGGAGCAATTCATCTTTTCCAAAACAAAGATAAGTAATTAGATCAGTATTGTCATTCAATAAACAGCTTATCAAAAGAGTGATCAAAATGTGATCATTTTCTAATTTCTAGTTCGTACTTCGTAGGTCCTATTTTCCTAATATATATTTCTCCACTTTTTGGCTAAAACCAAGATAGTTTTAATGAATTTTAAAGATCACCATTTTTACCCCAAACAGGTGAAAAATAAAAAGATCACCATTTGAACAAATCACTGTAATGAGAATATAAAAATCTATGATTCCTTTCTTCATATTAATTATTTCAACTTGGACCCCATGCTAACCACTGATCAAGCTAAGCTGATGAGTGGGCCTGCTTGGCCTTAGCATGCCTCTTGTATGCTCCAGCATCAGAAGGCTAATTGAGTAATGCATATGTGCACAATGCATGTTTGCCTTCATCAAAATAACAAAATGCAACACGTCAAAGGTTTAAGACAATTTGCCATAATCACCGCTATGCTAGATTGAGGTGGTTACCTTCTGAAATGAGTCTTGGAGCCATGTTAATTGGACGCATGTAGTGGGCAATTATTCCTATTGGCACTGGAGCAGCAGCAAGAGCAATATAAAGCTTCTTCACCTTTTTCTCCTGATGACAAGAAAATTCATACGAGAGTAACATCCAAAACAGGAAAACTGAAATTAAGTAAATGTGAATTGAAAATATATCTACATCCAGTTTTGTGCATCTACTCTGTGAGAAGGATGCACTCACAGAGTGGCACACAGAACATGAGGGGCCTTGCCGCTCCAGTGTAATTGGAGCCTGCCCTCCCTGGAAGGACTTCCCGACTACAGTCTATGCCAGAGAACTTACTCTAATTTTACCATGAAAAACAGAGCAATACTCCTTGGTCCTAGCCAACACAACACTGCAAGTAAATTATAAACCATTATTCACTCTCTATCAATGGTAATAGCAATAGCAACCAACAACATATTCTATAAGATGATTAATCCTATAAGATACAGTACCAGCCTTCTGTGCAATTATCAATCTGGTGGGTAGTCTTCAAAGGGGTTGTTAAACCCAAGGCACGAGTGGCAAAAGTTGCACAACTTTCTTCGATGTTATCTGTAGTTCCTCCAACCTAATCAAAATTAACAAAAAAAAATCATAAAAGCATAAAGCAATCAATGAACTAATAACAAACATTCAAAAGTGCCACATAACTGATATTGAGTGACTTAGAAATCATACAGAATGTATAAATAAATGTGAAATACACATACATTAATAACCATGATTATGTCCTAGTTTTACATATCTTTTATTTAAGAGAAACTAAAAACAAGAGCATTGAAAGGACAACCAAACTATGCAGTTCTAGCATTTAGCCATTTACAATCATATAAATAATTATATGGAACATCAATTCATTTGAGGCACAATTTTGGTGAAGTCACACAATTACAATGAAATTAATGGATTGATTACATACTGATGTACCGGCTGGTTTGTCCAAAACCACATAGGACTCAGACACAGCTATAATTCTTGATTTCCAGTCAATTTCATAGCACCTAATAAAAATTCAAATGCCAATGAGTATCATTCTAGTAAAATTGATAGTTAACTCTGTCACATATAATGCTTTACCTTGGGAAGCGTTTTGGGTGTACGTGCACTCGTAAGTATGTTCCAGCTTCAACAAACTGGTCTACATGAGTTATCCTAAAAGTTTTCTGTGCTTCTCGTATTGTTTTTCCTTTGATGGAAGCTCTTTTTCTCAGTACTGATGGAGCTGTAAATTCTTTAAATATCCTAATTTGCTCTTCAGTGGCACTTGGAGGAGGCTTTGGACATACAAGGGCATAATATACAGCTCCAAAATGGATGAGATCTGCAACAAACCTTCAAAGAATGAAACTCTACATTTATCACTTCATCCTGAAAAATTCTAACAGAAAATCAACGATCATACAGCAATACCAACAATTCTAAAGTAATTGAGAAAAAAGAGCAGCACTCACAGCGCAGGAAGATCCAGAGCTTTACAGATATATTCTTGAACAGGCCCACCTTTTGAGACAACCAAGTGTTCGATTCTTGGCGGGCCATTGTCCGAGGGACATGGAAGTAGCCGATGATATTCAGGGTAGCTTAAACAAAATTGAGTCTTAGAGTCAGCAAAGCCAATGAACAGGCACTACAAAGTATTTCAAAACAAAAATTTATGAATTCAAGCAAAAAAAAAAAAGGTTCTTTAATTAGAGCAATATATTTTAAAGCAACCATTGAATAAGAAGGGGTATTAGGGGAAAAAAAAGAAAAAGAAAGATTCGAAACCTCATTTCTTAAGCTTTTTCTCAGTTTACTTTACTCATCAACAAACCAAGTGCAAGCAAACTTCATTATAATTTATCTAAAAATATACTTTCAACTAAGAAATAAACCAACTCACAGTCACCCAACAAACTATAAGCAGTAACTGAAAGCACTGGAAATATGAATTACCCATTAACAAAAAGATGTGACTTTTTTTAGTTTTTTGTATGAGTGAGAGTGGAATTTGGAACCAGTGACCTCCACTTTGTGGTCCCCGGCTGACTGTGTACCATGGGGTTTTAAGAAATGAAATTTATGATATAATAACACTAAGAAAATTCACATTCCTGTTCTTTCCTCAGATTTCTCAACAGCCAAACAAAGTGCAAACAAGATTCATTTCAACCAAACCTAAAAAAGAAAAGCCAAAATTACAGGCACCCAACAATATAGAAGCAATAAAAATTTTAACTTTGACATACCCATTAACAGAAGTAGTAGTAGCAGCGTGTATAACATCTGACTTTGAGGATTCACATGCAAAAGCACTAATATTTGAAGACCAAGCAGCCACCAAGTGCTTGTTATGGTGCTTCTTGCTGAGAGCAACATGGGTGGGTGCTAACGTGCGCACAAGGGTCACAGGAGGACTTATACTTCTGCAGCCATTGGCTAAGATTGAAGCGAAACTCATTGTTACTGAGCCCATCTTCATGGAAATCCTGGGAAGTGTGAAGTGTGTGTGTGTGTGTGCGTGTTTGTCTCTGAGAGTGAGGTATAGCCGTATAGCAGAGATTTTGCTTGTTTCGAGTACGGGTCGGGTATATGGCCGACCCGAGACCTTTTGTGGGGGCAAAGATTTCTTTGATTAAAAAACAATTTGGGCCTGTTTTGTTGTTGGGCCAACTTCGGTACAAAATTGCAAACTCATGCTCAAAGTTATGGTATGCCTAATATTGTATCTAAAGTTGTAAAATAGAGGAAACATATAGGCAACAAAAGAAAATATAAAGATAAGATTATATTTAAATTGCTTCTTGTCTAGTAATTATCTACCACAGCATATTATTTTTAAAATAGATATATATATATATATATATTTCTCTTTACTCTTGGTGCTTCTCAAATATTTCTCAATGTGTATTACAATGAGAGCATAAGCTCGTATGTATAAAAGGAATGAAGAGAGGCTGAGCAGCTATATTATTAAATGTAAAGGATGCATGTCCATCACCTGTGAAAAATGTATAGGACATAACATCAAAAATTTTATCTGTGCTTTATCATTTTCATGTGAAGGAGAGAAGCATAATGCAACTAGAAAGAAGTCCATACACAAGTGGAGAGAAAGGAATAGAATATAAATGTTGGGGTAAGATATATTTTAAGTTCAAGGTTAAGGATTATCAAATAGGGAAGTTTCTTCCAAACGACAAACGAATCAAACTGTTTATGGTGAACCACAGTCGTGTTTCTCTACTAAAATAGTTCTTATGCATTGCGATATCCATTGTTGAATGTAAAAGTCAAACAAGTGATCACCAATTCCAACCGTTTAAATTACATTTTCCTTATATTATTAAAAATTTGTATTTTTCTTTTCAAATTTTGTTTATGTTAATGTATGCCCTTAGGGCATATTAATCATTTATTTTATGAAATTTTTTATAAAAATTGAAAAAGTAGTAAAAGAAGTTAATCACTTTTTTGTTTTCTTATAGAAAAAAAATTCCTAAAAATTGTTTGCTAACATATGCCCTAAGAGTATACATTAGCAAAACTATTTTTTCTAATATAAGTAATGGATTTATTTATATTTTCTTCCTCTTTAAGCTATTCAAGACGTATATGGAATTGAACATTTGTAAAGAGTACTATAAAAAAAATTTCAACCACACATTACAATATTTACAAAACATCTTGCCTTATGAATGTAAATTGTAGGGGTGTGCAGAAAACTCACAGACCCGCCAAACCTGACCCAACCCAACCCGACCCACCGGGTTGGGTCGGTTTTTAAGGCTTGGTGGGTTGGGTTGGGTTAGAAATTTTTTTTTATAGCGGGTCGGATTGGGTTTGGGTCATAAAATTACAAACCTGCCAAACCCGACCCGACCCACTGACTCACCCATATTTAATATATATTTAAAATATATTATATATTTAATATTTTTTTTTAAACCAGGGCACTTATATATATATATATATAATAATTAAAAAAAGAAAACCAGCTGTAGAGCAATACTTCCTCAGTTCCTCTTACTAATACTAATTATATATATAATATGTATTATAAAATTAATAAATTTTTAAAATAACCAGCTCTTCCTATCTTATATAAAAGCCAATTAGTTCACACAAACTCTAGTAAATTATTATTGTTGTTTAGTTATTGGTGTTGTTTGCCCTTAAGGAATTACATCGATACTAATCTTTGGGTTTTTTTAATATATTAATATTTATATTTTTTTTCTACTCAATTTAATAATAAATTTTTTTTTAAACCCATGGGTTCAACCCGACCCATATGGGTTGGGTTGGATTTATATGATGGGTTGGGTTGGGTCGAATTTTTTTTGACCCACCATGGTGGGTCAGGTCAAAAAATTCCCTCAACCCGACCCAATCTGACCCATGCACACCCCTAGTAAATTGCATTATATTTCCTTCAAAAAAAATTAAAACATTTAAAACATTTTTTAAATAACAAATATAGATTGCTTAATTTAGAAAACTAATATATTGTATCAATTATACTTTATTAGAAAATAATCATATTATTATAAGAAGAGTTTGGAACTAGAACTTATAAGTCACAACCACTATTTTCATTTTTCACTTCACAAAAACAAAAAATCATCAAACTTTTTCACACATCGTGCTAGTTTGCTACTAATTTATATTTATATATATATCCAAAAGTTGAAACGTAATATTTATTATTGCTACACTCCTATTAAGCCACTTCCACGACCAATTCATCCACCAAGTTTCAACATTCTCTCTCTTATTTTAAACTTTTTTTCCTTTTTAATTTCTCAATTTATTGTTATAATTTCTCTAACTTCCTCCTCCCTTTTACGTTTTCATCTTTCCACTACTATTTATCTTAATATCATTTTTCCTCCATCCCTTTATCTTCTTTTATTTTTGGGTTTTCTCACTCCCCCATCTTACTATAAATTTACAATTCTCTTACCTATTCTATACATAGTTTTCCCACACACAAAATGTTATTTTTCTCTCTTTCTCTCTCAAATTTTTGTTTTTTGTTTTTTATTTTTTGTTTGTTTTTATTTTTATTTTTTTTATTAATATTTTTTTTTGCATCTTTACTTTAGGTTGATGAATTTTTGTATTATTTGGAACTCTACTTTGGGTTGATGTGATTAAGTTATGTGTTTTTAAGTTGCTATGTTTTTAATTCTCTTTGATTTCATAGACATTATTGTATTGTATTATAAAGATAGTATATAAAAAATATAATGTTATTTTATTACATAATATGACTTGGATAATTTGGTGTTTATTACTATATTTTTAATTTTTACTTTTTTTTTTCTTCACATATTATTTTCTATAATTTTTTTTTATTCTCTCTTGAAAAAATTAATTCTTAGATTTTTCTAATAATTTTTTATTTGATAATATGTTTTAGGTGGATGAAATTGTAATTTTGGCTAAGAAAGTAACCTTAATAGATTATCAACAACAAATTATTTTCCTAATTGGTCCAAGTAATCATTGTTAAGTTTTATTAATTTTTTTGGTTACGTTTTTAGTGTTTTGGATTGTTCAGCAAAAAAATAAAAAAAGGTTTGAGAAAGTTTGTTTAAAACTAAAAGAATAATTTTCAAATTTTATATTCTTTTTTATGTTTCACAAAATGTTATAAATAACTTTTATTAAAAAATGAATATTTTAATTAACATGTTTTTTGAATTTCTAAGAAAATTTGTATTTTTTTCATTTTGTTATGAAAAAAAAATTATATTTATGATTTATGATTGTTCTTATAATACATAAATTTTTTTTAGAAGAGTAATACATAAAAATATGATTTTTCAAATTTATATTTATGGTTTATGATTTTTCTCCTATATTACATTTATGTTTGTTTCTATAATAAATAAGAATATGATATTTTCACGTGCAATGCGCAGGTTCACGATAGCTGTCAAGAGCTTTGTAGCTCAACTAGTTGGTACCTCTTAGCATTTTCAAGATATTCAGGGTTCAAATCCCCCTCCATCGCAACACAAGCAATTAGATTGGTATTAACACAATTATGGAACTAGAACTAATAGTGCAGATACAGCAGGTCTAAAATAACAAATAGATTAGATTATATGACAATTGGTAATTGATGATCTATACAACCAAAAAGGAAAATCATAATTCAGAAGCCCAAACAATAATTTCTAGTATCAGGCGCCACTCTGTAAGGGAGCAAAAGGAATGGGAGTTGGCCAACTTGGGAGCACAAAGTTGATGATATTGCACTTATCATTCCAAGTGTCAGGGTCGTGAGGAATATCACAAAAGACTTCCACCGTTTTGCTCCGCAAGTTGCATAATAAAACCTTCAATTCAATCGCCAAGTACAAGATATCTCCATCATTAGGATGAAAAGCTAGCACTAAGGAAGAGGATATTTCTGTTGTACATGTTCAGTGAGCCATGTAGATTTTTTTGAGACCAATTGGTTGACAGAAACTTCGTGTTCCAAGTACCATTTGCCTCCGCCTTCATTATCATAGTCCTTGAGCTCCCAAATACGTAAAATGCTACTAAAACGAGTATAGAACATTGAAATCTGACATATTCTCAGGCACCCTCGACACACTCCAAAACAATCAGTTTCTTTGTCTAACTCCCATCCTATAGGCTGCTCAAAGGAACGACAACATCTAGTGTTGTACGGATCAATCCCGAGCAGACGGCCGCTATTACTGCACCAAAAAAGCAAGCCTTTATAAGGAACAGCACAAAATGCGAAGTGAGTCAATTCAAATCCCTCTGGATCTGGACACAACACCATTGACTCGCTCCATTCCCGGGTGTTGGATGATAATATGTATACCTTGAATTCCCTTAACTTGTCATGAAAATAAGGAATGAGCACCACGCTGTAACTGAGTTGCTTCTTGTTGTAGTCATAGCTGCATATTAACCCAGCCTGAATCCATGAACGAGGATAAGGTAGAGTGATGGGAGGGAGTGCGATACATTGCCTAGTGATTGGATTTATCACATAGTAAACGCTCATCAGACTAGGCTCCTCATCAGCTTTTGCGCGCCATAAGAGCAAGTCGTTACAAGAAGCTTCAAGCCATAGATGCTCACTCTGTCTGTGTACATAGGCAGCAAGAGATTTCAATTTGGATTCCTCTGAATTGGTTGCGAGGACACGAGTTATTGACTGATCATCTTTGCACTCGAACAGCAATGTAAAGGGCTGAAGGTTTGTGTGAAGGTGGCTAACATAGCGGTGTGTGAAATAAGGAGTAGAGATTAAAGAGCACCAGCGATTTGATACACATTTGCATTGAAATACAGACTGTAAAGGCAGGTGAAGCAGAATTTCTAACAATAGACCATCTGGGAGATTGTCCAAACTCATTGATCTTCTGCGTTTGCGTTTGCCTCGGAGTTTTTGAGAACATTGCAGCAGATCCATTACACACATTGCAAATTTTACATCCAAGCAATATAGGTGTAGCTGCCTATGTATAATATAATGGAAGAAAAAAGATTTCATAGACCCAATCGGAATAGAATTCCTAGTCCGTGTTGGAATGGAAAGCCGAAAGTTTTCAAATTAAATTTACATATATAATTAATTCCCAAAAAAAAAAAAAAGGTGGATAAATACTTGAGAATCGTCTTATCGAAAAAAAAAAAAAAAAAGACTTCGAGAATCGTAGCAATTGAGAATTGAGCTGTATCTGATTGTCATCATTGTACAGAGAGAGTACTAATAAAACTTGCCCTCTAAAATGTAAGCTAGGGGATGTGAAACTAAGAAATCCTGACCGTTGATCTCAATCTATTCAAAAACACAAACTTGGGTTGAAACCAAACTCCCAAAATTCACATTACTGTGTTTTCCTCAGTTTTCTCAACAGACAAAGAAAGTGCAAACAGGATTCATTTCAACCAGCAACTTGATTAACTTGTTCTTCCCCTATGCAGGGCCGGCCCAAGATAGTTTGAGACCTAAGGTGAAAATTTTAAAGCAACTTTTTTATATCTAAATATCACTTAAATAATATTTAGTTTTATTTTTATAATATAATTTTTTCAAATTTCAAATCTATTATTAATTTTTACTAATTATTAAGACTAATTCACTGTGAGTGAGCTAATGATACTTACTAGGTACAAATTAACGTGTCACCAATAAAAAAAAGTTATTTAAAACATTCAATTTATTATATTATTTGAGTGGCACCAATCATATTCCTACCATATTAGTTTATTAATTTTTGTCTTAAAATTTCTATTAGTTTTAACATTTTTCATTCACTTAATGGTGAATTGGTGATTGTGTTGTATTTCTATTAATTCATAATTTTTTTTTTTTTTTGTGTGTGAAAAGATGCTAAAGTTAATACAAATTTTATTATAAAAAACTTACAAATTGATATGGCATTTTAATAAAAAAATAAATGAGTATTGAATTAATTTATGGCGATTGAATTGAAGGTTTTATTATGCAACTTGCGGAGCAAAACGGTGGAAGTCTTTTGTGATATTCCTCACGACCCTGACACTTGGAATGATAAGTGCAATATCATCAACTTTGTGCTCCCAAGTTGGCCAACTCCCATTCCTTTTGCTCCCTTACAGAGTGGCGCCTGATACTAGAAATTATTGTTTGGGCTTCTGAATTATGATTTTCCTTTTTGGTTGTATAGATCATCAATTACCAATTGTCATATAATCTAATCTATTTGTTATTTTAGACCTGCTGTATCTGCACTATTAGTTCTAGTTCCATAATTGTGTTAATACCAATCTAATTGCTTGTGTTGCGATGGAGGGGGATTTGAACCCTGAATATCTTGAAAATGCTAAGAGGTACCAACTAGTTGAGCTACAAAGCTCTTGACAGCTATCGTGAACCTGCGCATTGCACGTGAAAATATCATATTCTTATTTATTATAGAAACAAACATAAATGTAATATAGGAGAAAAATCATAAACCATAAATATAAATTTGAAAAATCATATTTTTATGTATTACTCTTCTAAAAAAAATTTATGTATTATAAGAACAATCATAAATCATAAATATAATTTTTTTTTCATAACAAAATGAAAAAAATACAAATTTTCTTAGAAATTCAAAAAACATGTTAATTAAAATATTCATTTTTTAATAAAAGTTATTTATAACATTTTGTGAAACATAAAAAAGAATATAAAATTTGAAAATTATTCTTTTAGTTTTAAACAAACTTTCTCAAACCTTTTTTTATTTTTTTGCTGAACAATCCAAAACACTAAAAACGTAACCAAAAAAATTAATAAAACTTAACAATGATTACTTGGACCAATTAGGAAAATAATTTGTTGTTGATAATCTATTAAGGTTACTTTCTTAGCCAAAATTACAATTTCATCCACCTAAAACATATTATCAAATAAAAAATTATTAGAAAAATCTAAGAATTAATTTTTTCAAGAGAGAATAAAAAAAAATTATAGAAAATAATATGTGAAGAAAAAAAAAAGTAAAAATTAAAAATATAGTAATAAACACCAAATTATCCAAGTCATATTATGTAATAAAATAACATTATATTTTTTATATACTATCTTTATAATACAATACAATAATGTCTATGAAATCAAAGAGAATTAAAAACATAGCAACTTAAAAACACATAACTTAATCACATCAACCCAAAGTAGAGTTCCAAATAATACAAAAATTCATCAACCTAAAGTAAAGATGCAAAAAAAAATATTAATAAAAAAAATAAAAATAAAAACAAACAAAAAATAAAAAACAAAAAACAAAAATTTGAGAGAGAAAGAGAGAAAAATAACATTTTGTGTGTGGGAAAACTATGTATAGAATAGGTAAGAGAATTGTAAATTTATAGTAAGATGGGGGAGTGAGAAAACCCAAAAATAAAAGAAGATAAAGGGATGGAGGAAAAATGATATTAAGATAAATAGTAGTGGAAAGATGAAAACGTAAAAGGGAGGAGGAAGTTAGAGAAATTATAACAATAAATTGAGAAATTAAAAAGGAAAAAAAGTTTAAAATAAGAGAGAGAATGTTGAAACTTGGTGGATGAATTGGTCGTGGAAGTGGCTTAATAGGAGTGTAGCAATAATAAATATTACGTTTCAACTTTTGGATATATATATAAATATAAATTAGTAGCAAACTAGCACGATGTGTGAAAAAGTTTGATGATTTTTTGTTTTTGTGAAGTGAAAAATGAAAATAGTGGTTGTGACTTATAAGTTCTAGTTCCAAACTCTTCTTATAATAATATGATTATTTTCTAATAAAGTATAATTGATACAATATATTAGTTTTCTAAATTAAGCAATCTATATTTGTTATTTAAAAAATGTTTTAAATGTTTTAATTTTTTTTGAAGGAAATATAATGCAATTTACTAGGGGTGTGCATGGGTCAGATTGGGTCGGGTTGAGGGAATTTTTTGACCTGACCCACCATGGTGGGTCAAAAAAAATTCGACCCAACCCAACCCATCATATAAATCCAACCCAACCCATATGGGTCGGGTTGAACCCATGGGTTTAAAAAAAAATTTATTATTAAATTGAGTAGAAAAAAAATATAAATATTAATATATTAAAAAAACCCAAAGATTAGTATCGATGTAATTCCTTAAGGGCAAACAACACCAATAACTAAACAACAATAATAATTTACTAGAGTTTGTGTGAACTAATTGGCTTTTATATAAGATAGGAAGAGCTGGTTATTTTAAAAATTTATTAATTTTATAATACATATTATTTGCTCTACAGCTGGTTTTCTTTTTTTAATTATTATATATATATATATATAAGTGCCCTGGTTTAAAAAAAAATATTAAATATATAATATATTTTAAATATATATTAAATATGGGTGAGTCAGTGGGTCGGGTCGGGTTTGGCAGGTTTGTAATTTTATGACCCAAACCCAATCCGACCCGCTATAAAAAAAAATTTCTAACCCAACCCAACCCACCAAGCCTTAAAAACCGACCCAACCCGGTGGGTCGGGTTGGGTTGGGTCAGGTTTGGCGGGTCTGTGAGTTTTCTGCACACCCCTACAATTTACATTCATAAGGCAAGATGTTTTGTAAATATTGTAATGTGTGGTTGAAATTTTTTTTATAGTACTCTTTACAAATGTTCAATTCCATATACGTCTTGAATAGCTTAAAGAGGAAGAAAATATAAATAAATCCATTACTTATATTAGAAAAAATAGTTTTGCTAATGTATACTCTTAGGGCATATGTTAGCAAACAATTTTTAGGAATTTTTTTTCTATAAGAAAACAAAAAAGTGATTAACTTCTTTTACTACTTTTTCAATTTTTATAAAAAATTTCATAAAATAAATGATTAATATGCCCTAAGGGCATACATTAACATAAACAAAATTTGAAAAGAAAAATACAAATTTTTAATAATATAAGGAAAATGTAATTTAAACGGTTGGAATTGGTGATCACTTGTTTGACTTTTACATTCAACAATGGATATCGCAATGCATAAGAACTATTTTAGTAGAGAAACACGACTGTGGTTCACCATAAACAGTTTGATTCGTTTGTCGTTTGGAAGAAACTTCCCTATTTGATAATCCTTAACCTTGAACTTAAAATATATCTTACCCCAACATTTATATTCTATTCCTTTCTCTCCACTTGTGTATGGACTTCTTTCTAGTTGCATTATGCTTCTCTCCTTCACATGAAAATGATAAAGCACAGATAAAATTTTTGATGTTATGTCCTATACATTTTTCACAGGTGATGGACATGCATCCTTTACATTTAATAATATAGCTGCTCAGCCTCTCTTCATTCCTTTTATACATACGAGCTTATGCTCTCATTGTAATACACATTGAGAAATATTTGAGAAGCACCAAGAGTAAAGAGAAATATATATATATATATATATCTATTTTAAAAATAATATGCTGTGGTAGATAATTACTAGACAAGAAGCAATTTAAATATAATCTTATCTTTATATTTTCTTTTGTTGCCTATATGTTTCCTCTATTTTACAACTTTAGATACAATATTAGGCATACCATAACTTTGAGCATGAGTTTGCAATTTTGTACCGAAGTTGGCCCAACAACAAAACAGGCCCAAATTGTTTTTTAATCAAAGAAATCTTTGCCCCCACAAAAGGTCTCGGGTCGGCCATATACCCGACCCGTACTCGAAACAAGCAAAATCTCTGCTATACGGCTATACCTCACTCTCAGAGACAAACACGCACACACACACACACACTTCACACTTCCCAGGATTTCCATGAAGATGGGCTCAGTAACAATGAGTTTCGCTTCAATCTTAGCCAATGGCTGCAGAAGTATAAGTCCTCCTGTGACCCTTGTGCGCACGTTAGCACCCACCCATGTTGCTCTCAGCAAGAAGCACCATAACAAGCACTTGGTGGCTGCTTGGTCTTCAAATATTAGTGCTTTTGCATGTGAATCCTCAAAGTCAGATGTTATACACGCTGCTACTACTACTTCTGTTAATGGGTATGTCAAAGTTAAAATTTTTATTGCTTCTATATTGTTGGGTGCCTGTAATTTTGGCTTTTCTTTTTTAGGTTTGGTTGAAATGAATCTTGTTTGCACTTTGTTTGGCTGTTGAGAAATCTGAGGAAAGAACAGGAATGTGAATTTTCTTAGTGTTATTATATCATAAATTTCATTTCTTAAAACCCCATGGTACACAGTCAGCCGGGGACCACAAAGTGGAGGTCACTGGTTCCAAATTCCACTCTCACTCATACAAAAAACTAAAAAAAGTCACATCTTTTTGTTAATGGGTAATTCATATTTCCAGTGCTTTCAGTTACTGCTTATAGTTTGTTGGGTGACTGTGAGTTGGTTTATTTCTTAGTTGAAAGTATATTTTTAGATAAATTATAATGAAGTTTGCTTGCACTTGGTTTGTTGATGAGTAAAGTAAACTGAGAAAAAGCTTAAGAAATGAGGTTTCGAATCTTTCTTTTTCTTTTTTTTCCCCTAATACCCCTTCTTATTCAATGGTTGCTTTAAAATATATTGCTCTAATTAAAGAACCTTTTTTTTTTTTGCTTGAATTCATAAATTTTTGTTTTGAAATACTTTGTAGTGCCTGTTCATTGGCTTTGCTGACTCTAAGACTCAATTTTGTTTAAGCTACCCTGAATATCATCGGCTACTTCCATGTCCCTCGGACAATGGCCCGCCAAGAATCGAACACTTGGTTGTCTCAAAAGGTGGGCCTGTTCAAGAATATATCTGTAAAGCTCTGGATCTTCCTGCGCTGTGAGTGCTGCTCTTTTTTCTCAATTACTTTAGAATTGTTGGTATTGCTGTATGATCGTTGATTTTCTGTTAGAATTTTTCAGGATGAAGTGATAAATGTAGAGTTTCATTCTTTGAAGGTTTGTTGCAGATCTCATCCATTTTGGAGCTGTATATTATGCCCTTGTATGTCCAAAGCCTCCTCCAAGTGCCACTGAAGAGCAAATTAGGATATTTAAAGAATTTACAGCTCCATCAGTACTGAGAAAAAGAGCTTCCATCAAAGGAAAAACAATACGAGAAGCACAGAAAACTTTTAGGATAACTCATGTAGACCAGTTTGTTGAAGCTGGAACATACTTACGAGTGCACGTACACCCAAAACGCTTCCCAAGGTAAAGCATTATATGTGACAGAGTTAACTATCAATTTTACTAGAATGATACTCATTGGCATTTGAATTTTTATTAGGTGCTATGAAATTGACTGGAAATCAAGAATTATAGCTGTGTCTGAGTCCTATGTGGTTTTGGACAAACCAGCCGGTACATCAGTATGTAATCAATCCATTAATTTCATTGTAATTGTGTGACTTCACCAAAATTGTGCCTCAAATGAATTGATGTTCCATATAATTATTTATATGATTGTAAATGGCTAAATGCTAGAACTGCATAGTTTGGTTGTCCTTTCAATGCTCTTGTTTTTAGTTTCTCTTAAATAAAAGATATGTAAAACTAGGACATAATCATGGTTATTAATGTATGTGTATTTCACATTTATTTATACATTCTGTATGATTTCTAAGTCACTCAATATCAGTTATGTGGCACTTTTGAATGTTTGTTATTAGTTCATTGATTGCTTTATGCTTTTATGATTTTTTTTTGTTAATTTTGATTAGGTTGGAGGAACTACAGATAACATCGAAGAAAGTTGTGCAACTTTTGCCACTCGTGCCTTGGGTTTAACAACCCCTTTGAAGACTACCCACCAGATTGATAATTGCACAGAAGGCTGGTACTGTATCTTATAGGATTAATCATCTTATAGAATATGTTGTTGGTTGCTATTGCTATTACCATTGATAGAGAGTGAATAATGGTTTATAATTTACTTGCAGTGTTGTGTTGGCTAGGACCAAGGAGTATTGCTCTGTTTTTCATGGTAAAATTAGAGTAAGTTCTCTGGCATAGACTGTAGTCGGGAAGTCCTTCCAGGGAGGGCAGGCTCCAATTACACTGGAGCGGCAAGGCCCCTCATGTTCTGTGTGCCACTCTGTGAGTGCATCCTTCTCACAGAGTAGATGCACAAAACTGGATGTAGATATATTTTCAATTCACATTTACTTAATTTCAGTTTTCCTGTTTTGGATGTTACTCTCGTATGAATTTTCTTGTCATCAGGAGAAAAAGGTGAAGAAGCTTTATATTGCTCTTGCTGCTGCTCCAGTGCCAATAGGAATAATTGCCCACTACATGCGTCCAATTAACATGGCTCCAAGACTCATTTCAGAAGGTAACCACCTCAATCTAGCATAGCGGTGATTATGGCAAATTGTCTTAAACCTTTGACGTGTTGCATTTTGTTATTTTGATGAAGGCAAACATGCATTGTGCACATATGCATTACTCAATTAGCCTTCTGATGCTGGAGCATACAAGAGGCATGCTAAGGCCAAGCAGGCCCACTCATCAGCTTAGCTTGATCAGTGGTTAGCATGGGGTCCAAGTTGAAATAATTAGTATGAAGAAAGGAATCATAGATTTTTATATTCTCATTACAGTGATTTGTTCAAATGGTGATCTTTTTATTTTTCACCTGTTTGGGGTAAAAATGGTGATCTTTAAAATTCATTAAAACTATCTTGGTTTTAGCCAAAAAGTGGAGAAATATATATTAGGAAAATAGGACCTACGAAGTACGAACTAGAAATTAGAAAATGATCACATTTTGATCACTCTTTTGATAAGCTGTTTATTGAATGACAATACTGATCTAATTACTTATCTTTGTTTTGGAAAAGATGAATTGCTCCTGAAAAGAATCTAGTGATTTGCTCCGGTAAAGGAATCCGTTGATTCTCTCTGAAAAGAAATCTATTGATTCTCTTCCAGTTGTTTGGACTTAGGTGCAGTGATTTACTTCATAGCTGAGGTCTTTGGTTCAAGTCTAGGATGGCCCAGCTGCACTATGTCTATGTAAAAGAATAAAAGAAGTCGACTCTGTGCAAGCTCCCCTTTTTACCTACTCTAACATGATAGCTAAATTTCTGTGGATGTTTCCTTCACAAACTCAAGTTCTTTACACGTAATTTTCAATAACTAGTTTGTCAAGTCCATTATTAAAACGATTGTTTCCGCAACTGGTATGGTTAAGAAAGTATTCTGTCTGTTCTATATGGGGGGTGGGGTGTGGATTGAGTTGACCCCAAAACTTTGTGGCATGCAGATTTTATTAAAGGATGGAACTTGTGTCAACTTGAGGTCTTGGAATGCAAGGAGGTTCCGTGGCCAAATGCTGTCATTGAAAAGAAATATTGTGTTGAGGATTGTGGCTGGCCCTCCCAGCATATTGCATATGAGTGTAAAATCAACCTTCTGACTGGTCGGACTCATCAGGTTCGTCACTTGTCCTTTCTTTCATTGTTTTTCTAATTTGAATGGTAGTTATTTATTAACCCTGTGGTCTAAACCATGAAATTTTAGAATGAGTAAATGTATTAAAAAAATGTCGAACTTTCTGACTCTCCTGTGGAGAGAAAAGGTAATATTTGCCCCTGCAATTATTTCCTGCACTCCCTGACATGCTTCTTTTATTGTTGACTGGGAATGAAATTGCCATTTGATTCTAAAGGGAAGGTTCAACTTTAGCTCAAAGGAAGATTTCTAGGAGTGTTTGAGATTTAGAGAATTTCTAGTTTGAAGGATTTCAATTTTCTCAATATTTTAACTGAGCTTCTCAAGGAATCGACTATGAATATCTGTCAAGGTATATATGGTAAAATTTATTAATGTTGGTGGAGTAGCTTTTCTACAAATTTTATTTTATGGTTCTTTGGTTCAAATAATGAAGCTATTGAAAAGTCAATATTGAATATAGGTTATAGAGGCTGGTATATTTATTCACAGTTGGCTTTGTTATGTTATTAGATGCTATGAAAGGCAGAGAAACAAAAGGACCAGCAAATTTAGTCCTTTGCTCAATTTAGTGAGAGAAGACTAGATCTATTGCTTTGATAATAACTAGACTTATAATGCAGATTCGAGCACAGCTGGCTGCCTGCAGTGCACCATTGGTGGGTGACTCAATGTACATGCCAGCTGCAATTGCAGAGATGAGAAGTCCTGGGCTTAACCCATTTGGCAAATACAAGCAAAATTATACTAGTGAGACTGATGAAGCAATGGCTGTTACAGAGTGGATTGAACAGCATGGAAAAGAACCAAATGTTGTTATTGGTCTTCAAGCTTGTCAGATCTCATGGGATGATGGTGAACACATGTATGAGGCTGGGTCTCCTTGGTGGAGATGTGAAATAGCTTAGAATAGGTACTAGATGATATGGATTAACTGCAGGATTCCATTAATTTTTAAGCTAAAGTTGAGGTTTGTCATATTTCACTATTAGGTTAAAGTTCCTGACTTGGGTACTTCTGTTGATGTTAACTCTCTTGCGAATGAATTCAGTCACTGTTTAATAATAGATAAAACACATCTAATTTGCAGGTAAGTATTATTGAAGGCATGACTCAATTCAAGGAAGGATGAAATCTAAATGGCCCATGGTATGTTTGTTCACCTTTGCATCTCATGTAAGCAATTTTGATAGGATTGTAAAGAGAAAAGTGAATTGCCAAAAAAAGTAGGGAGAAAACAGCTTACATCGAAGTAAAATTGTGATATTACTTGAGAGAAAGAAATTGCGCTTTATATTCCTCCCTCTCCCCCCCCCCCCCCCCCCCCCCCCCCCCCCCCCCCCCCCCCCCCCCCCCCCCCCCCCCCCCCCCCCCCCCCCCCCCCCCCCCCCCCCCCCCCCCCCCCCCCCCCCCCCCCCCCCCCCCCCCCCCCCCCCCCCCCCCCCCCCCCCC
>NW_027069762.1:439428-495132 GCF_002906115.3 Quercus suber | reverse complement strand
AAAAAAAAAAAATGATACACAAAGACATCGTCGATTTGCACTACACACTAAAAATAGTATTTGAGAATTATATCTTCAGTGTGTGTGTGAGTGGTTCCCTTGTACCTTACGTTTTCCATTTAATAAATATCCATATATATTTAAGGCAATAAGTGGATCTCTACTCATTTACCATTCAAAATATAGGGAAGATTCTAGGTTTCTTATACCATTTTTTGGATGTCTTCCATAGGGACTGAATTTGAGCGGTTCTATTGCTGGAAGAGTAGACTCAGATCCAACTGGCCTAATACAATGAATTTAAAGAGAATGAGTTTAAGAACTAGGCCTTAGCGAGAATTGCAACAAATGAGCATGGTAGTGAATTGGTTGAATTACAAGAATATAAGCTAAAGTATGAAATTCTGCTCCCCGGCACTCTCCTGAGGAACGAGTAATTCTTATTATTTCTTCAATGCCTTATTACAAAGGTTTCTCAGATGATATGAGTCACTATGGTGTTTTCTACTTCTTCTTGCCTCCTTTCTTTACAGAGGGATTTCTTACATTATATATCCTCTTTCATTTGATTTTGGCTCTCCATTTGTTGATCAAGCAAGTTGCTACTTGAGTGCCTGTCCCATCAGCCACCTTCCTATTCCTTCTGTGGGTTGCAGCAACCAAGGCTGCACTATTCAGGGGTCATTTCCTCATTAATACGGCCAGAACGTTAATTGTAGGCATTTAATGTGGAGATGATAGTTTATCCTGGAATTGTTCCTCCACCATATTTCCATGCTGACACTTTGTACTTGCTCTTTCTCCTGAGATGCTCCGGGAGGCTACTTTTGATGGCCCGCTGCTTCCTTCTCCCATGGTCTTAATTGGCCGAGGACATGATTGTCCTCGGCAATGTCCTTGGGTAACTTGGACTTTCTTACTTCGTCCTCGGGCATCTCTCCCTCCTCGGCATGGGCCTTGGGCTTGGTATAAAGTGAGCCGAGGTTGCCAAATTCTTTAGACCCTACAATAGCCCCTCAAAATCCTGCTGTCTGGCACCTTGGACAGGGAGGAGGATTTTGATGTCCTTGGGTCTCTGTCATGGCTTGTCCAGTCTTGTCCTACATCAGCACTAGAGTCTTTTCACCTGTCCAAAGCACGTTCCTGACACCTTGGAATGCGGAGCGTGACTTCATTAAACTCTGGCGGCTCTGTGCGCCCCATATCCAACGGTGCGCCAGTGATCTAACGGTGGGGACTTCTTTGCATTTATGGGCGGGAAAACCCGCACGGTTCCTCTTTAATTGAGGGTATAACCATCTGGACCGATTTGCCTCTTTACTTTCACACTCAAGAGTTCTTGCGCACATTCCCTAAATCCAGTCAAACCTCTAATCAAACTCGTGTCCCTTCTCAGCATAAAAAGCCTGTCCGAAAAGCTTCTCCTCATTTTTGTAAGGTTTCTTTTTACTCTATCTCGTGTTTTTCCTTTTTTTTTTATTTTCTTTTCCCCTTATTCTTCTCCTTCCTTCACTCTTCCCTGTATTTTTTTTTTTAGCCGTTCTTTAGGATAGGTAGGTTTAAGAAGTTGGTTAAGTCTAAGGAGGTGATGGAGAAATTCATCACCGGGTTTGAGGTATTGCAAAGAAGGGGATTGGCATATTAGGAGGAAAAAGGGTGAAGTAGTGATTCTCATAGTCACCTTCTTAGAAGGTGGTATGAGAATCCCTATGGGGCCAGTGACGAGGGACTATCTTAGGCATTTTAGATTGGCTCCCACCCAGTTGGCTATCAACGTGTTCAGGATCCTGGGTTGTGTGGACACCTTAAACGAGAAGATGGGGTTAAGGTTAACCCATCATGACCTAAATTAGTGCTACAACATCTAGCACTTAAAGGGTAAGTCCTACTACATGAAGGCGAGGGATGACAAGGTTTGGCTTATTCAGTGCCTCCTTGAGTCTAGTAAGGGGTTAAATCAGGACTTTCTCATCGTGTCAGGGAAGTGGCACGATGACCTTCACTGCCCGACAGTAGAGGGGGAACCAGGTGGGATATTCGAAGTAGGGGAGGCTTGATCTGCTATGTTTTCATAGTTGGCATTGTTTGGTTGCTAATAAGAACATGCCTTTTCTTTTGCAGATCCACATGCCTTTGAATGGCATTTCCATTTGGTCAACAAGGAAGACTTGGAAACCATACTTAGGGCGGAGATCTTTGTAAACGAAGCTGACAATCAAGTTAGGGCTGCTCACAAGATCCTTGGGTACGATCCGGCCCAGAATTCATTCCCAGCTCCGAAGTACGTGATCAGAACCAAGGACCCTAGGCTTCGCCAAATCACTGTGGTGGAGCACGGGTTCTCGTTTTCTGAAGGATCTTCCATCCCAGAGGGCATCCCATTAGCAGGCTTTTCTTCGTCCCACCAAGCTGCGGAGGCCGAGGTAGGAAGTTTGGAAAGAGAGGAAGAAGTAGTTGATCTGGGTCCATCCGAGGACGAATTTAGTGCATTCGACCAAGTCTATCTATCTGAGGATCCTTCTGGTGACTTAGGCGACCCCCATTTATCTGAAGCAGACCTTCTATCATCAGGGACTGGTACTCAAGCCGAGATAGGTTTCAAGAGACAACCTCAAACCAGCCTGTTCGACCTGATTGAGGGCCAGCCGGGGAAGGACACGCCAGGGAGGTCACAATCCAAGCTTCCCCTGCCCTCACCCAAGCGTTAACTGGTCCAGACTAGGTCGTCTTCCACCCAGTCCAGGCTTCCACTTTCTCCATCTAAGCCAAGTCTACCCTAAGGGTCTGAGCCCACTGATCCCAAAAATAAGAAAGACAAAGGCAAACGGCCCATGAGAGCAAACAAATCTCGATCCTCCTAGGAGGATGATGAAGCTCGACGGCCCTCCAAGCAACAAAAAACTAGGCATCAGGGCCCAAGAAAGGAGGTGGCCCTACAGGCCGAGCCCCAGGCCTGGCTCCCCGCCCTAATGCTCCACGAGGAGCCTTTGAGGGACAATGCTTCCCTTAGGGACTTTAGAGGTGGTGAAGGCACATTCATGGCCGATGTGTTGGAGAGATTTTTGCTGCTCCTCATCGACATAGCCAAATTGGAGAACCTAAGGAGGCAGGAGGTCGTCCTCAGCTTGAAGAGATACCTGGGCATGGTAAGACCTTTGACACTTGTGCCCTTGTTGAATTTTGTTCCTTAATTCCCAACTTACTGTGTGCTTGTTTCGATTGGCAGGCTGTCTAGGCCACTTTTAGGCTGGAAGAGGAGGCCAACAACCAGAGCAGGGCCTTTGACCTCAAGCGCAAAAAGTGTCTAGACATCGCTCAGACCCTTAAAATCTCTGAGACCAATCTCTATAAGCAAGTGAGGAGTTGAAGGAGATGACCAGGGCTCGAGACACCGCTGAAACAAACTTGGCTAACGCTCAAAAGCAGGCCGAGGACTAGACGAGGTGCCTGCTTGATATAGAGGATCAGCTAAAGATCGCTAAGGAGCAAATCATAAAGTTGAAGAAGAAGGTGGCCGAGGTGGAGGGGGCCAAGAATGTCGCTGAGTAGGCTAGGGAGGAGGCCTTGAGGGCTAACGAGGAGGCTGAACTCACTAAGACAGAGGCTGCAGCCTTTAAGGAGAATGCCGAGGAGGCGGCCTATGATTTGGGAGTGGCTGAAACCCAGGCCCTTCTCAAATCTTAAATGCTTGAGGTATGTAGACGCTACTGCTCCCAGACTTGGAATGAGGCCCTCAAGCAAGCTGGAGTTGAGGCTTTATCTGACCTGTGGAAGGCGGAGCATGTGTATTACCCTCTTGCCATTCTTGAGGCTGCTCCTCCCAGCTCTAAGGCTAAGGTGGTTCCTGAGGATGTTAATACTGCTCCTGATGAAGTTGCTTTGGCCATTACCACTTCTGATGCACCTGCCAAGGAAGTTAAGCCTATAGGAGTGACCGAGACAGACAAAGGTTCAAGTAAGGAGATGCCCCAGGGTGCTACAGAGTCCTTCACAGGTTCCCAGGCCACTAATGTCGAGGAAATGCACTTCTTAGTTGATTCTCGGCAGGTTGCTCCTCCGGCTAAAGGCCTCGAGGATCCTGAGACCCTTTCTATTCAGCCCCCAAGGAAGGGGTCAAAATAAAGTAGAGGAAATAGGCTTCCTTGGCTTGCCCTAGTTGCCTTACATTTTCCTCTCCCCTTCTCCTTTTTTTTTTTTGGAACATTGTAATGTAACTTTTGGATGGAATATACGAGGTTCCTTTTTACATTATGTGCTTACTGTTATTATGATGGGTTTTGTTACTTGTATGACCTGCGCTTTGATTATTAGCTAAACAATCTCAATAGTGTGACTTGCTTTCCATTCTAAAATATCGGCCAAAAGGGGGGGGGGGGGGGGAGAAGTCTATAATGATAGTTTCCACTTAGACTCTGATTAATAATTAAGCCATCTTAATATTATGACTTGCTCTCGCTGAATAAACTATAAAAGGCTATAAACTTGTAATATGGGTCACATACCTTATAAATTTGGTTGTCAGTGGGGGGGTGGTCCAAGGAGCCAGACTTCCACCCCCCTGTATGAATATTACCATTTTTTTTTATATATATATATATATATATATATTTTTTAAGATGTAGTTAGTTTTCCTATAGGCTTGAACCCGAGGACCATGCAAGGTTTTGGTTCTGTCTAGTACTTAGATTTTTCTTGAACTGACTAGTTTCCCCATAGGTTTGAGTCCGAGGACCATGCAAGACCTTGGCTCTGTCTAGTACTTAGATTTTCTTGAAGTAACTAGTTTCCCCATATGCTTGAGTCTGAGAGTCATACAAAACCTTGGTTCTGCCTAACGCTTAGATTCTTCTTAAAGTAGCTAGTTTCCCTATAGGTTTGAGTCCAAGGACCATGCAAGACCTTAGTTCTGTCTAGTACTTAGACGGTTGCAAAAATACAAGTCCTATAATCATAATAGACTTTAAGATTCAAATTAGAGAAAGTGTTTTTATTAATAATAATACATTCTCAGATTATTTACATTCCATGGACAAGGTATAGCCCTTTTATCCAAGTCTTCTAAGTAGTATGCACTTATCCCTGCTATTAAAGTAATTCGGTATGGCCCCTCCCAGTTGGGTCCTAGCTTTCCAAAGGATGGGTTCTTGGTAGCACCCACAACTTTCCTCAACACTAAGTCCCCTAGTGCTAGCGGTCTCAGCTTCACATTTGTATCATGTCCCTGCTTGAGCTAGATTCTTTTCTCTTCGTTCATCAATTAGATCTAGATTCTTCCTCAGTAGTTCATCATTACTATTTTGAGTGAAGGAGCTCGTCCTTAACGTTAGGAAATTTGCCTCGAGTGGGATAACAGCATCGGCCCTATAAGTCATGGCGAAGGGTGTTTCCCCCGTTAATTGCTGTGGTGTGGTTCGGTAAGTCCATAGGACATGCGGCAACTCTTCCACCCATCTTCCCTCGGCTTGTCCATTTTCTTGGGGATAAGCTGGTGTTGAGCACCTATTTGAGATCCCAAGTTCGCAACAGTATCTTCTGAAGGCTTTACTGTCAAATTGGAGTCCATTATCTGAAATTAGGGTATAAGGGACCCCAAATCGCGTGACAATGTTCCTTCAGATGAATTTTTTAGCGTCCACATCTCTGATGTTGGCCAATGGCCCAGCTTTAACTTACTTGGTGAAATAATCTGTGCCTACCAGCAGGTATCTTTTATTCCCTGGCGCTTTAGGGAAAAAGCCCATAATATCTAGGCCCCACTAGGCAAACGACCATGGACTGGACAAAGGATTAAGGACCCCTCCTGGCTGATGAATGTTTGGGGAAAACCTTTGGCACTGGTCATACTTCTTGACAAACTCCAGGGCCTTCCTCTGCATCCCCGGCCATCAGTATCCCTAGGTGATGGCCCTATGCGATAGGGATCTTCCTTCTGTGTGACTCCTACAGATCCCATCATGGAGCTCTTCGAGAAGTAGTTTCGACGCTTCAGGATGAATACACAGTAAGTATGGTCCAGGGTAGGAGCGCTTATACAATTTGTGGTCCTCGGATAACCAGAATCAAGGAGCATTTCTTCGTACTTTCTTGGCCTCCAACTTCTCCTCGGGCAAGACATCATCCTTAAGGAATCTCACTATAGAGTCTATCTAGCTAGGACCCACCCCAATTTGATGGATGTGAACTATGCCCTTTGCCACCTCATTTGCTCTTTCCAGATGCTTGACAAAAATGATCCGAGGCAGGTCTCCTGCCGAGGAGGTAGCAAGTGTGGCCAATGAATCTGCATGAGTGTTTCCACTTCTGGAGACATGTGATAAGCTGAAAGAGTCAAAGTTTGACTGCAAGTGCTTGAACTGGCTTAAGTACTCTTGCATCATCGCATTTCTGGCTTCTAAGTCTCCTTTTACTTGGCCCACCACCAATCTTGAATCCGAGAACATTTCCACTACTTTACCTCCCATTTTCTGCACCATGACCATCCCTTGCAGCAAGGCCTCATACTCGGTCTCGTTGTTAGTGGTCGAGAATTTGAGTCTTAGGAATTTCTTTATGACAGGCTTCTCAGGAGATACCAGGACTAGCCCCACTCCATACCCCCTCTGATTTGTTACGCTATCAACGTACACTTTCTAACATGGGGGTTCTGGGATAGAGATTGCCCTAACTGGCTTTCCCTCTATGTTTTGTTTCTCTGCTATCATTTCTACTGAGAGCTCAGCGAATTCGGCCACCAAGTCAGCCAAGACCTAGCCTTTTATGGAGGTCTGGGGCATGTACTTGATGTCGAAGGCTCTTAAAATCATGTTCCATTTGCCGATCCTTCCAGTGTAATCAGTAGCACGAAGTATGGCCTTCAAGGGAAGTTGGGTTAAAATGACAACTATGTGGGCCTGGAAATAATAGGGAAGCTTTCATGTATCGTGGACCACGGCTAGTATGGCTTTTTCCAAGGGTAAGTACTTGACTTCAGCGTGCAGTGATTTGCTCACGTAATAGACTGGCTTTTGGATACCGTTTTCATCACGTATTAGCACCAAGCTCACAGCATGAAGGGCCACGGCGATATACGCGTATAGAACCTCATTGGTCTCAGGATTGGACATGATGGGTGGTCGGGATAGGTACTCCTTAAGCTGTTGGAAGGCCACAATATAGTCCTCAGACCACTCAAATCCCTTCCACTTGTTCATCAAGAGATAAAATGGTCTGCATATATTCGCCGACCTGGAAATGAATCGATTCAACGCCGCAATCATCCCAATGAGCTTTTAGACCTTCTTGGGGTTTCACAGAGGCTTGAGGTTATTAATAGCCTTGATTTGGTCAAGATCAACCTCAATTCCCCTGTGCGTAATAATGTAGCCTAAAAACTTGCTAGATCCCACGCCAAATGAGCATTTGGAAGCGTTTAAGCACAGTTTATGCTTCCTCAAGATGTCGAAGGTGTAGCCGAGGTCCCTCAGATGCTCGGACACCATTTTACTCTTCACCACCATATCATTTACATAGATTTCGATGCTCTTGCCCAATTGTGGCTCAAACATTCTCGTCATCATCCTTTGATAAGTGGACCCTGCGTTCTTCAGACCGAACGGCATTACTTTGTAGTGGTAGTTCCCGATAGGCATCACAAAGGCTGTCTTCTCCTGATCCCCCAAGGTCAGTGGTATTTGATGATAGCCCTAAAAGGCATCTAGGAAACTCATCCGGGGGTGGCCCGTAGTTGCATCCACCAGCTGGTCTATCCGAGGCAAGGGGAACGGATCTTTTGGACATGCCTTATTCAGGTCTGTGAAGTACGTAAACCCTCCATTTTCCACTTTTCTTCTTGACCACCACAGTATTGGCCAACCATTCAGGATAAAAAAAACCTCCTTGATAGCCCCTGCCTATTTAAGCTTCATCACTTCTTCTCAAATAGCATCAGCATGCTCCCTTGACGGGCGCCAGGGTGGTTGCTTCTTGGGAATTATGGACGGATTGACATTTAGGTGGTGACAAATGAAGGATAGGTCGATCCCTGGGGCATCACAAGCATCCCATGCAAACACGTCAATATTTCTCTTGAGAAACTCAATCAACTCCTCCTTCTCCTGAAGAGGCAACTGGGCTCCAACTTGAAAGAACTTTTCTGGGTCATCACCAATGACCACTTTCTCCAGATCTTCACATTTTGCCTCTTCGATAGCTGTATTAGTAGGTGCCACAGGGGCCTTTGATTGCTATAAATTCTTTTCAGTAATGGTCGAGGGCTCCGCATCGAGCCACTGGGAAATGGCAACAACCATACATTGCCTTACCGTGGGTTGGCAACCACAGATTTTGAGAACTTGGTCACCTAACTGGAATTTCACCTTCTGATGCAATGAGGAGGCAACGGCCCCTAAGGCATGGAGCCAGGGTCTGTCGACAATGGCTGTATATGAAAAGTACGTGTCCACTATAATAAAGTTCACTTCTACTATCTCTAGGCCGGTCTAGATGGGTAGTCTAATCATGCCCTTTAGGACAACAAACTTCCTATCGAAACTCATCAAGGGAGAGTTATAGGGCGTTAGGTCTTTCGGTTTTAACCCTAGCCCCTTGTAAAGGTCCGGGTACATGACCTTGGCCGCACTGCCATCATCCACCATCACTCTCCTTACATCGTAGTCCCCAATTCTGAGGGTGATCATCAGTGCATCGTCATGGGGCTATATGGTTCCAATCTTGTCTTCTCCTGAAAAACTCAAAATCGGGTGAAAATTCCTTCTAGCCTTCTTCAGTTCTGGCTAGGACTCCTCGGCCAGCAGCTGAGCCACAGTTAACACCCATGAAAGGCGCGTGCCTGTTTTTCCTGAAGCAGCCAAGATCACATTGATCATCCCCAAGGGTGGCCCTAAGGCATTATCTCTCTGGGGTTCCTGATAGGTTTGGCCCTGATGCTCGCTGGAATGATGTAAAAGGTGCCTCAGCCTTCTTTCTCAGACTAACTAGTCTAGGTAGCTCCGGAGGTTTCTACAGTTCTCTATGGTATGCCCGTGGTCCTAGTGGTATTGGCAATAAAGGTTCTGATTGCGGCTTGTGGACTCTCCTGCCATCTTATTGAGCCATTTAAAGTATGGCTCGTTCCTGATTTTCTCCAATACGTGGTGCACTGGTTCTCGGAACACAACGTCGATAGTCTGTGTGTTAGTTGCTCCGGGTTGCCCTGCAAAGTCTCTCATTGGGTGGCTGTTGTTGTATTGGTCTGACTTGAAATCCCTCCTCTCTTGGGGGATAACTTTTTCCTTTCCTTTACCTTGAAGTTGGTTTTCTTCTACTCGTTTGTACTTATCGATCCGATCCATTAGCTGGCGCACATTGGTGGCAGGCTTGCCGGTCAGGGACTTCCTCAAGCCGTGCCTAACTGGGAGACCATTTTTGAAGGTGCTAATGGCAACATAACCAAAACTGTCATCCAACTCATTGTACATCTCCCAATATCGGTCTGAGTAAGCCTTAGAGTCTCCCCATCATGCATCATGCATGGATAAAGACAATAACGCGCTTAAGGGCCGAGGAGCTTTGCTGTTCATAACGAAGCAAGATCCAAAGGCCTGGGTCAGCCGTCTATATGAATCTATGGAGTTTGTTTTCAAGCCATTGAACCACCTTATCGCCACTGGACCCAAGCTAGAGGGGAAGACTTTGCACATCAGTACCTCGTTCTTGGAATGGATAGCCATCCTTTGGTTGAACTGGCTCACATGCTCCACAGGTTCTGTCTTGCCATTATAAATGGTGAAGGTTGGCTACTGGAATCGCTGAGGGAGTATAGCTTCCTCTATGTGACGCGTGAAAGGTGCCTTGGAGAGTTTATACAGTGCCCTGCTCATGGCGTCGCTCTCCAAGCCCCTAAGAGATGGGCTTTTACGGCTGCGCCTCAGGTAGTACTCTTCTTCATGCGAGAAGGTCTCGCTCGAAGGGGTTCTCGATCTTTGCCTATAGTCGTCGTTGTTTTCGTCGTCAGAGGGTATATCAGGACTAGGGCGAGACCGCCTTCGTTGTGCATGACGCAGTTGTCTCTTTAAGTCATTTATCTCTCGCTTCATGGCCAGCTTATCATCCTGTCTTTGGGATACGTGGCTCCTAACTTCTTCTTCTTGTTGCATGGCCCGGTTGTCATTTCGCCTCTGGAGCATGTGGCTGCCCCCATGAGGGTGGCTTCTGCTGATTTGAGTGGTGTGTACATTTCCCTTTCGAAACCTTCCATTCTCTTCATTTCGATCATGCTCAGGGTTATGGAAGTTACCCTGCTGTTGGGATCCAACCAGTTCAGGCTGGTGGGGGCCTGCTTGGCGAGGGCCTGATCCTGCCATGCTTGATTGTTGCCCTTACTAACACACAAGTTCTTCCCACAGACGGCGCTAATTGTAGGGACTGGATTTAAGCGGTTCTACTGCTGAAAGAGTGGACTCAGATCCAACTGGCCCAATACAATGAATTTATAGAGAATGAGTCTAAAAACTAGGCCTTAGCGAGGATTGCAACAAATGAGCATGGTAGTGAATGGGTTGAATTACAAGAATATAAGCTAAAGCATGAAATTCTGCTCCTTGGCACTCTCTTGAGGAACGAGTAATTCTTATTATTTCTTCAATGCCTGGTTAGAAAGGTTTCTCAGATGATACGAGTCACTATGGTGTTTTCTGCTTCTTCTTGCCTCCTTTCTTTACAAAGGGATTTCTTACGTTATATATCCTCTTTCATTTGATCTTGGCCCTCCATTTGTTGATCAAGCAGGTCGCTACTTAAGTGTCATCCCATCAGCCACCTTCCCATTCTTTAGGTGGGTTGCAGCAACCAAGGCTGCACTGTTCAGGGGTTAATTCCTCATTAATGCGGCTAGAATGTTAGTTGTGGGCATTTAATGTGGAAGTGACAGTTTATCCTGGAATTGTTCCTCCACCATGTTTCCATGGCTGACACTTTGTACTTGCTCTTTCTCCTAGGATGCTCTGGGGAGGCTACTTTTGATGGCCCACTGCTTCCTCCTCCCACGGTCTTGATTGGCCGAGGACAGGATTGTCCTCGGCAATGTCCTTGGGCAACTTGGACTTTCTTACTTCGTCTTTGGGCGTCTCTCCCTCCTTGGCATGGGCCTTGGGCTTGGTATAAAGTGGGCCATGGTTGCCAGATTCTTTAGGCTCCACATCTTCCTATCATTTTTTTTTTTTTTTGAGATTCCGTATCCTAAAAACTAAATTTAAAGCCAAAAATTTCAATGAACTCAAAAATATTCTTTTGATTCTTACATCTAGGCATAAGGTAAATTAAACATAAATTTTTAGGTAAATGGATAAGCATTGGCACTTAATATCTTGGGTTTAGTTGATCAACTCAAAACTAACATGTTATAATCCTAGATTGGTTTCAACTCTACTTATCTATAGATAAGCATTGCATTTATGTTTATAACCATGTGTGTCCTTGTGTGTGTATATATAAGCTATCTAAATAATATAATTGTAAAAAATAATTAAATAAATGTCAATATAAATAAAAAAAATAAACATAAACATAAATATAATAAAAATGAAAACTAACCATTAAGTATAAGGAGTAAATACTGAGTCGTTGAATCCCCCATTCTCTCCTCAAGAGGCAGAGTTGGTTAAGAGCATTCAACTTTGTCATAATACTATGGAGGATAAGTTGGTGTGGCCTGTTGTCTCTTTGGGTATTTATTAGGTCAAGTCAGGGTATAATTTCCTTTCTCAAGAAAGAGCCTTGGGAACTTAGGTTTCAGCAAATCTGAATCAGGTTTCAGTGTGTATGGGAACAAATTTGGGGATACACTGTTCTGAATAAGATTAAGAGTATAATTTGGAGGGCTTGCAAAAATGCCATACCTATCAAAACGAATTTAGTTCGCATGACAGTTTTAACCGAAGATGTTTGTGAACATTGTAAGCAACTTGAGGATGCTATTCATGCCTTATGGTTATGTCCTTGTGTTTCGGCTGTATGTGACTTCGACTATATGTGGAATTTTCGTCAAGTCAAGCATTTTTATAAGTTCTTAGAACTGATGTAACACGTGATTAAGGAAAAGAAAGACCTTGAGGTTTTTGCCATCTTTGTCTGTTAACTCTTTGGCTCCGTAGAAATTGACTTTGTGTTTGTTGGTATCCTCCAACAAATTCTTCAATCAAAGTCAATTTTGATGGTACTATTTAAGGAGACATGAGAAGCATGTATTGGTGGTTCTAAAAATGGAAGAGTTAAATGTAGTGAAGATCATCAAAATCATAGAGCACATAGTAGAAACATGCAGAAACAACAATGATGAATGGACAAATGATCATTCATGAATTAGACCAACCTGAACCTGAGAATTTTTTATCCAAAGTAAAATGAGTCAACCTAGAACCAACCCATTTTTTTTCAGAGTCAGGTTAGGCTAACCCGTCTGACTTGACCCAACCTGTTTTTTTTCATGATATAAATTTTGAGATCATCAAGTAGCTTAAATCAAAATAACATCTCTACATCTTTTGGTGTGATAAAATTAAAGGGGCTTAAAGCATTGAATTTCTGCTATAAAATTCATCATATTTTTGTCATTGTCAGTTAAAGGTCGGAGAAGTCGCAAATGGCCAACAACTAAGCCGCCCCCTTACCTACAAGTCCTAACTCCGTCCCTGTCCATGTCCAAGCTCAGTGATGTGTGGGTTCAATATATAATTTTGGACAGTTTTGTTTATGTGAAACTGAAAATGCATGCTTTCTTTGTAATTTACTAAATGTCTCCTCATAATTCCTTTCGCATGCTCACAAGAATTACACTTCCTTTGCCATAAAAACGTGCACCAATTAACAAAAAATAGCAAAACACGAGCACTTTCAAATGGATGAAAATTTTCTATTTAACAACACCATTTACACCAAGGCGACAAATTGTGTATTCCCAATAATATCACATATAAAGCAGTATTTCCTAAGCAATTATTTATTCATTAATAAATTCAACTTTTTTTTTTTTTTAAAGATAGAAATTCTACTATAGCCTAATCTATGTGTATATGTGTGTGAACTTCCCTCTTGGAGACTTGAGCTCTGACCTTTGCCCTCCACACTCCACAAACACTTATACTTGTAGAGTGACATTACACCGAGAGTGTGCGGTGGTAATTCCATTATTATTAACAATTAAAGATATGCTTCATGGTTATCAAAAAAAGAAGAAGAAGAAGAAGAAGATATGCTTCATGGAAGACATCTCAATAGAAAAGCTCAAAAGGTAAGCATATGCTATTTTGTATTATATATCTTACTTAAAATTTAAAAAAATTTAAGTCACAAATGAGATGTGAAAACCAAAACCTAGTTATGACTTATGAGTTCCACCACCCACTTAGGAAGACCTCTTAATGTGTGTGTGGCTTTTGGCAAGTATGATCAATTTTCATGCAATAAGTTTTTATTTGTTTTCCAACGAAACACAGTCTCAAAGAATAATATTTTTAAATTCAAATACTAGAATTAGAAAACTCAATGTGAAAGGTTACTGAATATGAATTTGCTTATATTTGAGAACGCTTTTTATTTGAAATACAAAGAAAAGTAATTGCATGGACATATTGAGACTAATGAGCTTGTTGGAAATATTTTGTTTGAATACACAATCTTAAAAAAAGAAACAAGTTTCTTCCAACAACCATAATAGGAACTTAAATAAAAGTTTGAAAATTTTATCTTAGTTAGTTAACCAGTACAAATCACTCATATTTCATCTCGGCCTAAAATTCGACCAATTCTAGTCCATTTTGGGTCTATTCCACAAAATTCCAATTGGCTTAATGATTTCGGCCATAATGGGAACAATATTTTTTTTTTCCATTCCCTAAATTCATTTTCATTTTCATTTTTTCATAACTTAACTCACCTATAATATTTGTGTTTCTTTTTTCCATTAAGAATGTGTTTTTTTTTTTTGTTCGTTTACTTTACTTCTCCCTCTCTCTCCGTGTGTGTTAAAAATACTTAATATTCTATAAAATAAAAAAAAATAAAAAAAATAAAAAAAAAACTTTACTTACCTATGACATTTTTCTTTGCATATACTCTCTTATATATGGCATGTTTTATGATGTTGATATTAATAATATGCATTATTTAAATTTGAATTAATAAATGATATGCTAGAAAATTATGTGATGAAGAATCATATCTATTTATACTAAAGAGAACCCACTAGTATAATTTTTACTTCTTAATAATTTTTTTGTGGGCTTTATTAACTTCTTGGAACACACTCATGCATACTTTCTTTGTCTAATTCTTATTGTTTTGGATTTGGAGTTGGTTTATCTAATACATAACATTTTTATTGTTTTGGACTGGGAGTTGGTTTATCTAATACATAACATTTTTTTTTAAGTAAGAATTCTAACATGACAATAAAAATATACTCATTCAACCCTAAATTGTTAGTACTCTATTTCAATTTGGGATGTGTCAAAATGCAATTCACTTAAAAAATTCAATAAATAAATTTCCAAACTTACCTTTTATTTTATTTTTTTTTTCTTTTGGGTGAAAAAATCAACACTATTCTTTCATTATTATAGTTTAAATTAACAAGTTTAGCAAAGCAAAAAAAATTGAAATTAACAAGAGTACCTTTAGAAACTTGTATATTTTTAATTAAAATACAATGAATTAAATACCCCTAAAAAGTAAGATTTTCTAAATAGAATCAACAATACAGGACGAATGTAGTATAAATTTTTTTACTCATTAACGATAAATTATTATCTTTTTTAAAAACTTATTAATGATAAAATATATAGTTTTGTTTTTACTCATTAAAATAGTGTCTTGGATTTTGAGTGGTTTTGTAATATAATATTTGTATTAGTATTAGAATCCATCACACTATTTACTTCTCAAAAAAAAAAAAAAAAAAAAGAATCCATCACACTATCGCAGGAGTCCTAAAAAAAGAAAAAGAAAAAAGAATACATCACTAGTGTGTCTCTGTTTCGTCTCATGTTTTATAGAGCGCACCTTAAACCACAATCCGGCCCAATTGTATGCTATATTGTACTGTTGCTTTTGTTGATTGTTTATATGGTGAAAACTTAAAACCGTAGCTTCTGTTGGTGATGAATGAGGCCACTGCACTCACGCATTGAGAGCTGGCTCTGTGCTCTGTTCAAAGTTTCGATAACCCATTGTCGAGCAATCAAACTAGGCGACATTGCTGACATCTACACTGCCAACAATATTCTAAGTGGATATACAAAATGCAGAGAGTTATGCATTGCTCGCAAACTGTTCGATGGAATGCCTCAAAGAGACACTGTCTCTTGGAATACAATGATCGCTGGGTATGTAAACTGTGGGAACTTCGAGAATGCGTGGGAGATTCTAAGAACTATGAAGAGACGTGGGTTTGATGATTTTGATGGGTATACTTTTGGAAGCATACTTAAGGGAATTGCTTGTGCTTATCGGTTCGATCTTGGGCAACAAGTGCACTCCATGGTAGTCAAGATGGGTTATGTTGGAAATGTTTATTCCAGTAGTGCTCTTCTGGACATGTATGCAAAGTGTGAGAGAGTTGAGGATGCATATGTGGTGTTTCAGTCCATACCGGAGCGAAACTCTGTCACGTGGAATGCGCTGATTGCTGGTTATGTTCAAGTGGGTGATCGTGAGACTGCATTCTGGCTATTAGATTATATGGAGTGGGAGGGTATTAAGGTTGATGATGGCACATTTGCTCCACTTTTGACGTTGCTTGATGATGCTGATTTTTACAGGTTAACAATGCAAATTCATTGTAAAATTGTAAAACATGGGCTGGTATTTCATAATACTGTGTGCAATGCCTTAATCACTTCATATTCAGAGTGTGGGTCTATAGAAGATGCCAAAAGAGTGTTTGATGGTGCTGTTGATACCCGAGATTTGGTGACATGGAATTCCTTGCTTGCTGCTTACCTTGTACACAATAAAGAAGCAATCGCATTTGAGCTCTTCATGGATATGCAAGGGTTTGGACTTGAACCAGACATCTATACTTACACTAGTGTCGTTAGTGCTTGTTTTGATGAAGCACATAAAAACCATGGGAAATCCTTGCAAGGATTGGTAATAAAAAGGGGATTGGAAAAATCAGTACCAATATCTAATGCATTAATATCTATGTATCTCAAGTCTAATAACAGATGCATGGAAGATGCACTGCTCATTTTTGACACGATGGAGTTGAAGGACCGCGTTTCATGGAACTCAATTTTGACTGGATTTTCACAACTTGGGTTCAGTGAAGATACTGTGAAATTCTTTGGACATATGAGATCTGTGGTAGAAGACATTGATCACTATGCCTTTTCTGCTGTCCTTAGATCTTGCTCAGATATAGCAACCCTACAATTAGGTCAACAGGTTCATGTCTTGGCACTTAAATCAGGTTTTGAGTCCAATGAATTTGTTGCCAGCTCATTAATCTTCATGTATTCCAAATGTGGGATAATTGAAGATGCTAGGAAATCCTTTGAAGACACCCCCAAAGACAGCTCAATCACTTGGAATTCGATAATTTTTGGATATGCACAACATGGGAAGGGAAACGTTGCGCTTGAACTCTTCTACCTAATGAGAGAGAGGAGGGTGAAACCTGATCATATAACCTTTGTTGCAATTCTAACTGCATGTAGCCATTTTGGTTTGGTTGAAGAAGGATGCAAGTTTCTAGAATGTATGGAATCAGAATATGGAATTCCAATGCGAATGGAACATTATGCATGTGGAGTCGATCTATATGGGCGGGCTGGGCGTCTAGATCAGGCAAAATCTTTGATTGAGACAATGCCTTTTGAACCTGATGCTATGGTGTGGAAGACTTTACTTGGTGCTTGTAGGACTTGTGGAGACATTGAATTAGCTAGTAAGGTGGCAAGCATTCTACTCGATCTAGAGCCTGAAGAGCATTGCACTTATATAATCCTCTCTGACATGTATGGGCGTCTTAGGCAATGGGATGAAAAGGCTAAGGTGACAAGGCTTATGAGGGAAAGAGGGGTGAAAAAGGTCCCTGGTTGGAGTTGGATAGAAGTACATAATAAGGTGCATGCTTTCAATGCTGAAGATCATTCCCACTCCCATTGTGAAGAGATATATCTTGTATTGGGAGGATTAATGGATGAAATCAAAAGGTTAAATTCTGTAACTAATTTCAAGTTTTCGAGGCATGATTTGGATCATGGATCAGTGTGTGATTTAAGGCTCTGATGCTTATTTAAACCCTATTGTTTGAATTGTCTATTGCACGCAATGGTGGGTAAATTGTCTTTCTGAAGCTTCCAATTCGTGCTTTATATGGGAAAAAATTAATTCGGGTTCAAACAAATATAATATTTGATTATACTTCAGAGATTTTTGTTCAACATTGGAAACTTCTTGTAATGGTATTATCGGCAATCAAGCTATTCTAATGCATAAACAGTGATCAACGCATGCAATGCCTATCCATATATGTTCTGTGTTGTGAAGGAGGCTTGTTGCTTGCCTATTTTCCATCTTCATTAAGCCCACTGTCTTATCCAGGTCATGCTACATGTGCTCTGTTTTTGGCTGCTGACAAATAGTGGGAACTAATGGTGCAAGACACCAGGGACCTATAGTGGAATGCAAATAATACTACCCTTTCATTGACTGGGAATCAGATAGCATGTTTTTCTTGAAGGACTTCAAACCTTTTGCAGGAATTGGGGCATCAGTCTGGCATACTAAGGGCTGCTACTCATTAACAAAGATCTAGCTATGCTAGGGCTGCAGATTGGATAATGTTAGGTGTGTAGGCCTGAGTTTGTACAGGGCATCTCTTGCTAGTATTGCTTAGTTGTTTGCTGTGGCTTAGATAACCTATACAGCAGAGTTATGTCCCTAATGGGCTGTGGACAAGATGTTTACCTTGAATATCGGTATTTAAAGTATGCATCATTGCGGGTGTGTGGCAGGTGTAGCATAGTGCAGGGATGCTGTCATCCTTTGAGAATTTGCTGTTGTTTAGCTTAGGATTTGTACTTTTCAACTGGCTGAGCAATTGTGTATTAAGTTGGGGTGTGCAGAGTTGTACTCTATTGTCCCTTGGTTGTATGGTCTACTAGACCTTTGTTTTTGCAATAAAAATTCTTCCTGATTCATATATATATATATATATATATATATATATTTGTTTATTTAAGTTTTTTTGAATTTCAATAAAAATTCTTCCTGATTCATATATATATATATATATATATATATATATTTGTTTATTTAAGTTTTTTTGAATTACTTTGTAGTGCACGTTCATAGGCTTTTCTGACTTTAAAATTCAATTTTTTGTTTAAGCTAGCCTGAATATCATTGCTTACTTCGATGTCCCCCGCAGAGTGGCCCACCAAGAGTTGAACACTTGGTTGTCTTAGAAGGGCCTGTTCTAGAATATATCTGTAAAGCTCGGGATCTTCCTCCTCTGTGAGTGCTGCTCTTTCTTCTCATCACTTTTGAAATGTTGGTATGCTGTATGATATTTGATTCTGTTAGAATGTTTCAGGATGAAGTGATAAATAGAGAATTTCATTGTTTGAAAGTTTGTTGCAGATCTCATCCATTTTGGAGCTATATTTTATGCCCTGGTATGTCCAGAGCCCCCTCCAAGTGCCACTTCTGTGCAAATTAGGATATTTGAAGAAGTTACAGCTCCATTGGTACTGAGAAATAGAGCTTCCATCAGAGGGAAACCAATATGAGAAGCAGAGAAAAGTTTTAGGATAACTCATGTAGACCAGTTTGAGAGTGCGTGGGAGATTTTAAGAATCATGAAAAGATGCAGGTTTGATGATTTTGATGGGTATACTTTCGGAAGCATACTTGAGGGAGTTGATTGTGCTCACCAGCTTGATCTTGAGCAACAAGTGCATTCCATGATTGTCAAGATGGGTTATGTTGGAAATGTTTATTCCTGTACTGCTCTTCTGGACATGTATGCAAAGTGTGAGAGAGTTGAGGTTGCATATGTCGTTTTCAGAGCATACCTGAGCGTAATTCTGTCTCATGGAATGCGCTTATAGATGGTAATGTTCTGCGTTCTGGCTCTAGGTTGTATTGAGCGGGATGGTGTCAAGGTTAATGATGGTACATTTGCTCCGGTTTTGACGCTGCTTGATGATGCTGAGTTTTATAAATTAACGATGCAAATTCATTGCAAAATTGTAAAACATTGGCTGGTATTTCATAATACTGTGTGCACTTCCTTAATCGCTTCATATTTAGAGTGTGGGTCTATACTCTATAGATGATGCCTAAGAGTGTTTGATGGTGCTGTGATACCCGAGATTTGGTGACATGGAATTTCTTTCTTGCTTGCTACTTACCTTGTACACAATAAAGAAGCAATTGCATTTAAACTCTTTATGGATATGCGAATGTTTTTTGCATTTAGCCTTAAATTTGTAACAATTTTGTTAATGGTCACGTTTCCAAAACAATCCGGAAAAATAGCATCTCAAGCCTAAAAGAATTGAGTTCTATGTGCTAGCAAAGCTGAGGTGGATTTAAAATCCACATGGAACTCGAGTTTTAGACACTCGAGTCCCATTTCTTCATTTTCTCCTTCTTTCTTTTGTTCTCCATGTTCTTCCCTTTCTCCTTGTACCTCACCCACGAATTCATAAAATCTCGACACCGAAGCAAAAATCCAAACCTAAAAATCATGATCTCAGCACCGGAGCGGCTTCCTTAGCTTGGGTTTGTTGATCCTGACACCGAAGCGGCTTGGGTTTGATGTTTCTCTCTTGTATTGTTGTTTGGGTTTGTTGTTTTCGGAGGTGGGTTTGGGGTTTTGTGAGTTAGAGAGATCGATTAGATGTAAGACCATTCAATGAGGTAGTGGTGGTGATCGGAGAAGGAGGGCTAGGGAGATTTGGCCATGGTAGTCCGAAGTGAACAAGGAGAACGAAGGGGAAAAAGAAGAAGGAAGAAATGAAACTCGAGTGTCTAAAACTCAAGTTCCACGTGGATTTTAAATCCACCTCAGCTCTGCCAGCACATATAATTCGAGTCTTTTAGGCTTGAGTTGCTACAGTGAACTCGAGTCTAAGAGACTCAAGAAGCTATTTTCTAGATTGTTTTGGAAACGTGACCACTAACAACATTGTGTGGCAAAATCATGCTAATCTACAAATTACCTTTGGATATGCAAGGGTTTGGACTTGAACTAGATGTCTATACACTAGTGTCATTTAGTGCTTGTTTTGATGAAGCACATAAAAACCATGGGAAATCCTTCTATGGATTGGTAATAGAAAGGGGATTGGAAAAATCAATATCAATATATAATGCATTAATATCTATGTAATGGTGTATGTTGGGTTCAAAATTTTCTGGGTTTGATTATTTGTTGCAAATCAACTTTTTTGATTGTGTTAGAATTTGTTGAGTTTGATCACGAGTGGTTTGGTATGTCTTCATTTGGTTTTGATCATGATTTTGTATGTATTTTCACATGTTTGGTTGCTAAAAAAAAAATGCAAGAAAAGAAAAGCCAAACAAGTTCTCTAGGGAAGAACTTTAGAAAAAATAATGAAAAGCCAAAAAAGAAGAAGGTTATTTTAATTAGATTGAAGGTTTGTTTGTTTTTTTTTTTTTTTTTTTGTTTAAATTTTCTAAAGTGACTTTTTTATTTATTAAAATGTTGATGTGAGATTTTAAAAAAAGTGAAATAAATTATTATTATTATTCACATCTGCATCTAATGTGCCAGCAGGGTAAATAGTCTGCCATGTAGACTATTTCCATTAGTATGATAACAATACAGACTAAATTGAAAGCGATTTTTCAATTTTTAGAGACCAAAATAGGAGTTCAAAAAACGTGGGGACCAAAATGGAAAATGACTGAAAATGTAAGGATCAAAAATTTTTTCACCTAAAATAAACATAAACATAAATATAAATAAATGTATTATTAAATAAAAAAATAAAATAAAATAAAAAAACTAAGCATTAAGTATTATGAGTAAATAAATAATTGGATTTGTATGTTTTCATTGAAATTGATTATAGAATAATTAATTGGATTTATCACTAATAAGATTATGGTTAACTATGACCCCTCTAAAGAAATTTTTTTGGCTCTGCCATTGATTCACAACACAACTTTTAATGTCAATCACAATATCATTTTCTACATTATTAATTCAGAAAATTTTCAATTACAAAAGAAAACACATAATGATTAATAATAAAAACAATGTAATTCTTTTTTATAAATGACAGTTGATTTAACTCACAATACACAATATCGTCAAACACATGTTTCATGTCCAACCAAAAAGGGGGGAAATTTGAGGCGATGAAGGGACATCTAGCACGCGCACTTTTGTATAATGTTATTAGTATTTTATGTTAACTCGCCTGTCTGTAAACCAACGTTATAATGACTCTGAAAGATATTATTGATAAAATAATAAACGATATTTTTTTAACAATAGTTTCTAAGATTGTTTTTATAAAATCGGGTGTTCAAACTGGGATGTTGTTTTAGGTCAGTATTTTCAAAAAATGATGATATAATGAGAATTAAAAAAAAAATTAAAGTGATAAAAGGTATAAAGAGTTTAATAATTGAAAATAGAAATTAAAAAATAATTGTATAATGGATCTCTTATACTTGTAAATATACAAAAATTTTGAATGTTTCAAAAATTTTGATTTCTATCTACTTTTATATGTAACCAGACCTGCAAAAGGGGAAGAAGAAAAAGTGTAACTAGCTTTTGTGAATGGAATAACTTGTATTGCAATATCAATAATAAACCAAGTTAACTTTTTTAAATAATAATTAAAAAAAAAAACTTATGAACAAAGAAACCACTATTATATTTATGTTTATGTTCATGCGTGTCCTTATATGTCTATGTATATATGGGTACAAAACAATATCATTGTGAAATATATAACAATAAACGTCAATATAAATATAAATGTAAATGTATACATAAACATGAACATAAACAAATATGTAATAAAATAATAAAAAGGAAAACCAACCATTAAATATTATGAGTGAATAGATAATTGGATTGCTATGTTTTTAGTGAAATCTACGTATTAATCTACTTAAGGCATTTGGTAAATCTCTAAATATATATATATATATATATATATATATAAACGATTATAGCTAATCATTGGCCCTCCAAAGAAAATTGAAATTTTTTTACTAATACCCTAGCAAAATATTTAGACCCCAAAATCAATTTTTACGACTTAATCACTTTTAACCCTAATCTAGCAATTAGTCCAAACATGTGTGATTAGCCAAATTTGATATTACATGCATATTAAAATATAAACGAAAGCATATTAAGAACAATGTAAATATGTTGAATAGAAATCATACCACATGTAAACACCAAGACACATTTACGAAGAGAAAAACTTGAGCACTCGAGCAAAAAAAGCCTCTCTGTCAAATCCAGTGTCAGAAAACTCCACTAGTATGAATAATTGCAGCATAATAATGACTATAAACCCTTCAAGTCTATATTCTCTTTAACCATTGAGCCCTCCAAACCCTAGCTCGCAACAGACTTTCTTGAATTAATTCTTTAATTATTCAGAGTATACAATGTGAACAACAATTGCATGTGCTAAAATAATATTATGGTTTGCTACAAAGGGCTCCCTCTTTGAATCCCCTTGAGTACAATTTCCTATGGTAGCGTTTGGCTTAGGAAAATCTATTACTCCTAACATTTAGATTCTAGGGAATGTGATACTTGACAATTTGGATGCCTGGGAATGCAACTATTTCTATGTTTGGTTTAATTACAAATTTAATAAGAATGCTTAGTATATGAGATACTTATATTTGATTTACATCATGCAATCTTAAAAGAATTATTTGCAGGAAACAAAATATAAACTATAAATCATGAAAAAATCAATAAAATTATGTCATAACATTTTCTAAATGACATATATTATACAAAAATAATTGTTCAAATTATCACTTTATAATTATTATTATGTTTTAATTTTATTTCTATTGGTTAAAGGGTAAAGAAAAATAGGCAAACTTGTTTGTTTATAATTTTTCCATATATGGGAACGTAGATACCCACTCTTTAAAAAGGGAATCTACATTCCTATAAAAGGGGGTTGATTAGGAATTCAAATTCCCCAAGTATCTCTTTCCCATGTGTGATTTGCAACTAAACATGCAAATATTTCAACATTCTTGGGAATCTTAAAAGATTACCTCATACCAAATGCCACCTCGGTATTAGGCATTCACATCCCCCAATATCATTTGGCAATTTGGCTCATTGAAGGTGGCCCAGTACTTGACCCGATCTACGAAGAACTTTAAACAGATTTCAGCAAAATATTCAAAATCCTCCTTGGGAAAAGGAAGTGTAGTATGTTACAACACTTCGTATAAAAAAAAGGACTCATGTTAACTGATGTTCTTAAAGCAATTGTTAATAAACTATTTTAAAAAAATATTGACATAATTTTAATGAGAAATAGAAAAACCTGTAAAACATTAATTATTTTTTAATTTTAATTTTTTATTTTATTATTATAAAACTTTTTTAAAATGGTCCACTGACAAATGTCCTCACAACATCCATTTACATTTCTCATAAAAAAAAAAAGGAGTAATTGCAATAAACCTATCTTCGAAATTCCTAGCAACAATTATAAGAATTTAACAAAATCAAACAAAAAAACCAAGCACTTAGCAAAAATTGAATTAAACCCAAACCAAGAAAGCCTTTAGCAAACGACGCACTCTACCCACACAAAAAAAAAAAAAATAATAATAATAATAATAATAAAGAAAACCCTTGAACCGAAAGCGGAAACTACCGCACGCAATCAATCGTGAAGCTACCCTTTTTGACTAAGCCCTAGTTCCGTCCATACTACATATTGGATTACTGCAATTACTCCCAAAAAAAATATTGTGATATAAAATGGTTGGATTCCTGTAGAATTCATAATTAAGAAATAGAGACATGCATAATACAGTGTTAAAAGTGATAATTTTATGCGCAGCAAGTAAACGGTAACAACTTTACGAAGACAAATTGTTGTGCATAGACGTCGACTTAGAGTTGTATTGCTCACAAACTGTTCGAGGAAATGCCTCTCAGAGACACTGTCTCTTGGAATACAATGATAGCTGGTATGTAAACAATAGGAACTTGAAGACTGCGTGGAAGATTCTAAGAATCATGAACAAATATGGGCTTGATGATTTTGATGGGTATACTTTTGGAAGCATAATTAAGAGAGTTACTTGTTCTTACCAGCTTCACCTTGGACAACAAGTGCATTCCATGAATGTCAAGATGGGTTATGTTGAAAATGTTTATTCCTGTAGTGCGTTATTCTGGACATGTGTGAGAGAGTTGAGGATGTATATGTCGTGTTTCAGAGCTTACCAGAGCGTAATTCTGTCTTTATGCTCAACTGGGTGATTGTTAGATTGTATGGAGTGGGAAGGTGTCAAAATTGATGATGGCACATTTGCTCTGCATTTTATGTTGCTTGATGATGCTGATTTTTACAAGTTAACAATGCAAATTCATTGCAAAATTGTAAAACATTGGCTGGTATTTCCTAATACTGTGTGCAATGCCTTAATCACTTCATATTCAGAGTGTGGATCTATAGAAGATGCCAAAAAAGTGATTCATGGTGCTGTTCATACCCGAGATTGGTGACATGGAATTCCTTGCTTGCTACTTACTGTGCATACAATAAAGAAGCAATTGCATTTAAACTCGTCATGGATAGGCAAGGGTTTGGACTTGAACTAGACGTCTATACTTACACTAGTGTCATTAGTGCCTGTTTTGATGAAGCACATATAAAACATGGGAAATCCTTGCATGGATTGTTAATAAAAAGGGGATTGGAAAAATCAGTACCAATATCTAATGCATTAATATCTATGTATCTCAAGTCTAAGAACAGATGCATGGAAGACACGTTGCTCATTTTTGACACCATGGAATCGAAGGACCCTATTTCATGGAACTCAATTTTTACTGGATTTTTGCAACTTGGGTTCAAGATGCCTGGAAATTCTTTGGACATGTGCTTTGCTTTTGGCTTCTGACAAATAGTGGGAACTAATAGTGCAGGAAACCAGGGACCTATAGTTTTTTTTTTTTTTTTTTTTGATAGGACACGGACCTATAGTTGAATTCAAACAATGCAGCTCTTTTGTTGAATGTGAGTGAGAGTATGTTTTCCTTGAAGGACTTCAACCCTTTGGCAGGAATTGGGGCATCAACCCTGGCATATTAATAGCTGCTACACAATATCAAATATCTGGCTATGCTAGGACTGCAGCTTGGATAGTGTTAGGCGTGTAAGCCAGAGTTTGTACAAGGGATCTCTTGCTAGTACAGCAGAGTTCAGTCTCTAATTGGTTGTACACAGGATTTTTGCCTTGAGTTTGGGAAGTAAAAGTATGCATCATTGCAGGTGTGTGGCAGGTGTAGTATAGTGCAGGGATGCCGTCATCCTGTGAGAATTTGTTGTTGTTTATCTTAGGAACTGTACTTTTTGCCTGGCTGAGCTATTGTGTATTGAATTGGAGTGTGCAGAGTTGTAAGCTATTATCACTTGGTTGTATGGTCTGCTAGAATTTTTTTGAATTACTAAGGAGTGCCTGTTCATAGGCTTTGCTGACTCTAAGACTCAATTTTTTTGTTAAAGCTACGCTGAATATTGTTGCTTGCTTCCATGTCCCCTGCACAGTGGCCCACCAAGAGTTGAACACTGGGTTGTCTTAGAAGGGCCTGGTCTAGAATATATCGGTATAGCTCTGGATCTTCCTCCTCTGTGAGTGCTGCTCTTTCTTCTCATCAGTTTAGAATGGTTGGTATGCTGTATGATCTTTCATTCTACTAGAATTTTTCAGGATGAAGTGATAAATAGATGATTTCATTGTTTGAAAGTTTGTTGCAGATCTCATCCGTCTTGGAGCTATATTTTATGCCATCATATGTCCAAAGCCTCCTCCATGTGCAACTTCTGAGCAAATTAGGATATTTGAAGAAGTTACAGCTACGTTGGTACTGAGAAATAGAGCTTCCATCAGAGGAAACAATATGAGAAGCACTGAAAACTTTTAGGATAACTCTGACTCATGTAGACCAGTTTATTGAAGCTGGAACATACTTACAAATGCATGTTCACCCAAAACCCTTCACAATGTAAAACATAATGTTGATAGAGTTTATTAACATTTTTACTAGCATGGTGCTTGTTGAATTTAAATTTAATCAGGTGCTATGCAATTGACTGGAAATCAAGAATTATAGGTGTGACTGAGTGCTATGTGGTTTTAGACAAACCTGCTGGCACAATAATTTCTCAACTGTATTTGATCTGACCTCACAAAAATTTGTGCCTTAAATGAATTGATGTTTTGAAAAATTACTTAGATAACTGTAAATACTGGAGGTGCATAGTTTGGTTGTCATTTCAATGCTATATATATATATATATATGTGTATGTGTGTGTTCACTTTTTTATACATTATTTATAATATTTAAAAAATGCAATCCAAACCAGCTATTTTTTACGGAGAACGTTTGCATTACATACCCAATACCTCTTTGCTCATTGAGAATTTTCACATCAAACCTTGTTCAGTGTTCATCGCAAAGGACACCCAAAATCAAAACGACAGCCCCCATTATGCCTTAATTACCCCTCATCTTGTGAAAATCGTAGTTTGTGTGATTTGCACCTTCGACATGAATTGCATTTCCATCCTTCCAATGAATTACAAGTTCACCCACATCATTGCATTCTGTACTATGAATATGCATCACAGTTTAAGATCTCCTTACTTAAAAAAAGGGACATATATATACGCACCCGCGCGCACATATGCATACTGTATTCTCATGGTATTTTAGAACATGCATTAATAGCAATAGAAAGAAGAGAAAGGAACTAACATGCAGGGTGGACAAACGGAAGAGTTAAAAGTAGTGAAGATCCTCAAAATCGCTGAGCACATAGTAGAAACATGCAGAAACTACAATGATGAATGGAAAATGATCATATCCCATCATTGATATGCACTTTATGTGGTCTACAAACTTAATTTTTGATGCAACTAACACAACTTTAGCCAAACAAGCTTGTACATGTGATTTCAAAGTGAAAGATGTAGAGAATGTTTTGGATATATGCTAGTAAACAGCAAACTTTTCTTATCCTCCCGGTGAATGACCTATGGCCATGTTTTTCACTTCCTTTTTTTTTTTTTTTTTTTTTTTTTGGTATCAAAACATTGAGATATAACATTAAAAAAATTGGAAGAGAAAAAGAGTAGTTTTCGTTTTTTGAGCTTTTGCGCTTCAGTTACAAATAATGATAAGGTGCAACCACAAATGGATTCAGCCTACTCAATTCAAGACTACATGATCACAATCACTTTCAAATAGAAGAGATAATGTAGAAAGAGGCTGAAGCTAAGAAGCTATTCTAGAAGTTTTATTTATGTTGATCTTGTAGTTTAAATTTAAAAATTAATATTGTAGTTATCCAAATCTATAAATCGAATCTAGCGTATAATATCTATACAGAAACCTTAACCATTGTTTTGTAAGGAAAAACATTTCCTCATATTGTTCTCTCACAATGGCTTAATGCTTGTAGTGTTTTTTATCTCTCAAGCTCTATCTTACGTTTGGCCTCCTGACAGCTTCTAATTCTATTTGCCTTCATACTTCCACTCCCCTAAAACTAAAATCAGAATTAAGAAGCAATTGACCAAAAATTCAATTCAATCCTTTCTTCGAATAGTTTGAGGGGAGTTAAGAAACCAAGGAAAAATTGATCTGAAAAAAAAAAATGGAAAATCCTTAAGAGAGAGAGACAGAGAGAGAGAGTTGAAGGTACTTGTGAAAGAGGATATCCTTTGGAAGCTTTGACAATCTGTGTTTTCCATGCCCAACAACGATGAGAGAGGGGAGAGGACACAACACTTTTTATTATTAATGTGGGTCAATTGGTTTTTTTTTAACTTGATATTAGACTATTAAATTTTTGCACTGTATTAACTCCTCAGCAAAAAAACTTAAAATTTTACATTGTATATGTGGTGCAAAATTTGCACACAATTGAAATCCAATTGAAAATCTAATTGGAATATCTTTAAGCTTGTCCATTAATATATACTAGCGTTTAACCCGCGCAATGCGCGGGATCATTTGAAATCTTATAGTAGAAGAGGAATCTGGCTATTATTTTAATCTTTTGAAACTTTATCCAGTTGATTGCTTTCACATGTATAAAAACATGGTGAAAATAGCACTAAGTGAAACTTCCATATGATCAATGATAGACAGTTTCAAAAATGTTCTTTACACCATAATTAGTTGACACTAATAATTATGTAGATAGAGTGGAATATTAACTAAAATCTAAGTGGTAATCAACTTTGTATAAAAAACATTACAGCATTTCAATATTCAAAGTTCTATAATTTCAATCACTCTTCAAAAAAGCAAATCAAGTAGGATGGAAAATAGAAACTAAAACTAATTTGAATTTTGTAGTTGCTATTTTCCCTTCTGATCTTAGTATGCTAGCTGCTGCACCATTTCGAATAGTGATAACACTTTCTCTTTCTTAGCTCTTCGCCCCCTTTGAATAGTAAGCAGTAAGTCATTGGTTCAAATCCAATAATAGGAAAATCGGTTGAAATTCCTTTTTTTGCTAGCATGACAACAAGTACAGACTGACAGCAAGGAATCAACTAAATGACCAAAGCATTGGTAAGTCCTTTGTTGTACTTGGGATCCCTAATCAAAAGAAGTGTAATAATCATTTGATCACTAAAACGAATCCCTCATTTTAAGTAATCAGCAAATTTCAGATTCTAAAAGGCCAAAAAACTACACTACAAATCATATTATAAACAAAACAAAGCTCTCCCCTTTTAAAATCAAATTTAAGAAATTTTTACGTACATTTAATCTAGACTAAGCAATTATAGGTATTGACCTACCCCAAAATATGTAAACAGTTGTACCAGAACAATTGAACTACTTTTTTAAACCTCCAATATTTTGGTTGCTAATATTTGTTTTTGAAGTTCCAAGTTAAGAAAATTCGAACCTCTAACATTGCTAGAGCTCATAAACCAACCTCAACGTTAGAGTATTGCAAATGTAGTTTTCCCTCTTAAAAAATCGTGGATAGTGCTTTTATTTCTCAATGTCAATTTATCTGGTCAAGATCCTAATCATCCTATATATACTTATTAGAGACTCTTGAGTCAATTTATCCGGATGGATGCATTTTGTCAGTAGCAAAACTATACCCATTCACCAAAATGGCTCAATACTGCATCATTTACATATCCAATTATTTAATGAACTTATGCAGATAGCCGAACACATATAACTTAAAATAATGGTCAGCCTAGCAGGTAAATCTACTTTGTACTCAAACCTCAACACATCATACTACTCACTTTACAACAACATAACAAAAAGGGAAAATGTATTTATTTTAATCATTTGATTATGCTATTAAGCATTACAGCAAATCAAGTTTCAAGGAGAAAATATGATAAATTATCAATTTCATGATGTTCGAAATCATACACTTTGAAATCAACCACTTTGGGACCATCATAGTATCTAACATACCGAATTGGGAAATATAATTACATTTTTTGCAGTCCTTCATTCAATCTGAATTTATGTTTTGGAATGCTAAAGAATCTTATCATATTAATATGGAATTGAAAAGAGCAGAATTCAAAAGGATAAGAATGATAGTAAGGCTGTCCTAACCTGTCAGCTTTATCCAGCAATGTTTCTTGGAACACCTAGTGAATACTATAGATCTGAATTTTAACAAAATAACAGTATAAGAAAGTTTGTTAAAATTACCCAATTTTCAGATTTTAAACAGTTTAAAACAAAAACATATGTATATTGGAGCTTTAATATGATAATTCGTAAAGGATAGTCGTAGTAACTTAACAATACATTTAGTTTACTTTTCTAAAGAAATTATTTTTAAAAAAAAAATACAATGAAATACAGAAAGACTCATAGCGTAAGGTAGTATATACATTAGAGTTCAGTTTTTTTCTTCCTTGATGCAATTTGCTTAGTACCCTTTTGACGTTTTTGAAGCATTTGGAGCGGCATTCTTTCATGTCTTTCAACAGATGTTTCTCCTTCTTCTATTTTTTGACTGGCTATGTACTTGCTCTTCCTTGATTTTCTTACAATTTCCTCCGTTGTGTCCTACAATAATTTGCATTCTTATGTATCAGTTAGATATGTATAGTAAATTATGTGTAGACTAATGCTTGAATCATATAGTAAGCAAGGTGAAGTACGCTTCAATTACCTGATGTTCTTCAACTTTACGTGAGTCATTTTGTTTATGTGAAATTTCCATCTCCAAAATCTTTGAAACTGTGTAATTTTCTTTTCCAGACTTCAAATTCTATTCATCAAGATGCAATTGGAACAAATATTCATTGCCAATTATTTTTTGAATCTCTTTTGGTAAAATATTCTCATCTAACTTCAAAATCTGTATGAACAAAGTATCATACAATTAGCAAAATATGTATTAAAACTTAAATTTTCAAATAATAAAGATATAGGGCTGATATTTATATATGAAATTACCTCTTCGTGCATCTTTGCAAGTTCTTTTGCAGTCTTAGATATAATTTTCTCAACTCCTTTGTCAAACAATATGAATGTGGTTGAACGGGTCTCATCTTGTACTTGGACTTGTATTCTATAGCTATTTTAGATACAAAGTTGTTAGTAGAATATTATATATATTTTGTGTGTGTTTGAGAATTTACAAATCTTTTTTTTTTTTTTAATTACCTTGGGACTGCAAACTTTGGCTCATTTTTACAACGTTCACACCATAGAACTCTTTTGACTTGTTTCACTTTCGTCTTGCATATAAGGCATGCAACATAATACCATCCATATTTGTTGTTGATATTAATGATCTTGACATTGCATGTTACCAGCAAGTCCTATAATACAAAGTTTAGTCAGCTTATAAAATTATATTTTACTATAAAACACATAAACAGTTACTAATTATGATAAATTCATAATGTCGGAATATAATTGATACCTTTGTCTCTTAGTTCCATTCCAAGTCCTTTATTTTAGCAACTGTTTTTTTATTATTTAAGGCAAGTACACCATCTTGTATTTTAGGTAGTCCCTTTGGCAGTATTTCTTTTACATTTATGTCCATTGTGGTGTACCTAACCAAAAATTAGGTATAACTCATTAAAACAATAATAGAATAGTTTCTATATGTATATATATCAAACAAACTGAAATAAAAATGTCTTTCTTAAAGATACCTACTACTTTTTTCTTTTTTTTAACTTCTATAGCATCTATTTTATACAATTTTATGCTATCTATCATTTAAGGAATATCGCTAAGTAGGTACACCCTTAAAAAGAAAAAGTGTAATAGCAGTTAGTTGTTTCTAATTTTTGCAACTTCTGGAATGTCTAAATTGGCATACAGCTTTGTTGCAAAAGTGAATGACAGTTGATAGTCACCTACAACAAAGTTGTAAAATTTCTAAGCATTATAGATACATAAATATTGCATATTTAATAAATGAGTTAATCAATTGTTACCTATGAAAGTTTTCACAATAGTTGAAGTGACTATTACAATGAATGGCCCTTTATTTGTTTTGTAAAAATCATCATCTATTTGTTGTGCAGTATTTCCCCACAAAGTTGTTTGAGCTGATTTGTTTCTGAAGTTGTTTATATGTAAGTTTGAGTTATTTAAACATTATAACATATGAGTTTTAAAAAATGTATATATATCTTACTCTTCTAACAACAGTTGAATGCTTCTCATCTTTGTTGGATGCCCTCTTGTTTTGATCTCCTCAATGGCTCCAATGTAGTCTAATATGCCAATCACATCTAGTAAGAACACTTTTTTTCTTTTAAAAAAAATAAAAATAAGATTCAGTATTAAGTTATGAATTGCATTCTTTTTTAGCTCTGTAAAAGCAGATGCTTGGCTTGTAAAACAATTAAAATTACCAATCAAGTAAGTAGTGTCGTAGCAACGGAAACCATTGTTCCATAATCAGCAAATCCAAATTGGAATTGAGGTATTGAATGATCAAATCCGCTGAATTTTGAGACTGAAGTTGTTGAATTGAAAAGTATTTTGAGTTTGTTATGCACTGGACGATAGTTCTCTTTATTTTCTTCAACCAAGAAATTTGTAATTGTATATATGCTCCCTTCATTTATTTGTGGACGATAACTTTGAGCAAGATTCTTTCTAATGCTTGCATGTATCAATGTTCCCTATGAACATTTTAAATGAATTATCCCTTAATCAATAATAGCAGTACATAACAATCAATTTACATTAACTGACTGCAATTTTTAATAAAATAATATTTGTAAAATTAATTCTAAAAAGAAATCAATTATGAATTTACCTCTTTGTCAACCAATATCATATCGAGGCTGATCAGATCATAGTTGTTTGCTATATTAATTCCATCCCACATTCGTAAAAATCTAACTTTCACTTTTGAGTTATCTTTGTCTCTTGATATCTGCTTCAAAGTTGTGGACTCCATATTCGTATGACTTTGTATTATCCGCAAATTTAAACTTCAGTAAAATTTATATATCATTATAAAGTAAAATCTATCTTTTGCAACATTAGCGACAATCTAACTTATATTATTGATAGTTTTAAATTAATTAACAGTATGTATTACGTCTGCGTAAAACATTCAATGAAAGGGGAATAAATTAATTGGGACATAATAATTATACATGTCAATTTAATTCAAAATAAAGTTTTAATTGAATCAAAGTAAAGATGACATAAACAGGAAAAAAATGAAGTTATTCCTACGTTTCAGTTTGATTTACGTAATAAAAATCTGTAAAGCGAAAACAATATTTAATCAATACAACAATCAAACAAAAAGAACTAAAGAAATTGAAAAAAAGAAGAAGGAAAATTAGAGAAAAAGATTGCTAAGCCTTAAACCTTATTGAGTAATGCAGCAAAAAAATATTTAATATGCAGTAAATAATTATAGGGAAACCATAATTTTAGTTCATGGAAAACCATCAACAAATTTACAGTCTTCAGCATTCGGTAAAACATAAAGACAATCGGGGAAAAAAAGTGCAAATCTAACAAAAATCTGTCAAACAAAAAACAAATCTAACTTATACAACAATCGAAGAGAACAGAACTTAATAAACTTTAAAAAAAATGCCGGAAAAGAAAAAGAGAAAGAAAAAAAAAGGAGAAAATTAGAACTTATATGCTTTTCAATAGAGATAAAAGAAGAACCCTAGAAATTTAAATTCAATAGAGGGAAAATGATCTGTGGGCAGTTATAGACAATTGGGAACAGTAATTGAATAGAAAGAAAGAATGCTCACCTTCTAAATAGTCTATTGTTGCAGAGAAGGCTTCTGAATAATTTTTTGTTGCAGTGAAGGAATGGCGTTGAAATAATTGAGGGAGGGATTCTCTATTTGTGTTTGTGTGACCGAATAAGGGTAGCGCTTGAAGATTTAAGAGACCATTTGCTTTACTAAGGATGTGGGCATTGAGGGCTTTATGGTTCAATGGCCCGATTGATAAAAGAAACGGTGGGCTTGGGTATTGTCTCGAAGAATAAGCCCAACTTCTTCATTGTCTTCTAAATATCATGGGCTTATTTCATACCCAATCGCTTCATTGTCTTCTAAATATCATGGACTTATTTTATACCCAATCGCATTTTATATTCAAATCATTTAGAATATTTGAAGTGAATATTTTATATTAAAAGTATTAGTTAAATAAATTTAATTAAATAAGTATGTAACTAATGTATTAGAAATTATAAATTTTCAAATTAAAGATTTTAAAATAACACTCAAGATGTCAAAACCAAAATCAGAATTTAAAAATAATTTATCATCGTGGGTTTAGTATTTCTTAAATTTTAAGATTTCTCTCTCTTTATCTCTCATATATGTATTATCTTTGCATTTTTGTGTGTGTGNTGGTATCAAAACATTGAGATATAACATATTTAATTAATACTGGAACTGTTCCTGATCACTCTTTGGTTTTATGGGATTGATCATATGCTTTGCAATGAACTGTTTGTACCAACTTGCTGATAATTTTGGGGTTCTCTTCAGCGTGGTATAATCAACATAGTGGAGTCCGAACCTTATTGTATATCCAAAATTCCACTCAAAGTTGTCAAGCAAGGACCAGGCAAAGTAACCCCTCACATCTGCTCCTTTCCTGATCACAAAGATAGAGAGAGAGAATCATAAGAATTTGATTGTCTTAAATACTCGTCTAGTAACGGAGCATTGTTATGAAATTATATATTGCCTATCCAAAGTACATCTCAGTTTAACTCAAAACGTAATTGCAAAGGAATAATCTGATTGCCTCTCCTAAGTGTAACACTTGACCGGGACAATACCATTTCAAGTCAAAGTAGAAAAACTGAAAAAGTACTTAGACCTCTTTTGTGGTAGTGCACCACAATTTTGTTAAGATCAATGAAATTATTGTGCAGACTAATTAGCATTGATGGGAAGGGGACAGAACAAATCAAAGATCATTAATGTGGCGCCTCCCTCTTTTGTTCTAAGGGATGCTGTGCATAGGTTGTATATAAACCCGGATTTGTAAGATAGTGCTAGTTTATTGATAATATAAGTTGAAAAAAAATGCCTAATATTGTGGCTATATTCTTACCTTACTGCTCTCAAGAGTGCATCTAAGTAGCGGTTCATGTACTCTACTCTTTTAACATCATGGTGAAACTCGTCGACAGTGATATTTGGATTGTCCTCCTCGCCATACCCTACAAGATCCGTGACTTAAATTTCTGTAAAAGTTTTAAAATATGCAGAAACCATCAAGGAGATTATTAGCCTTTTGCTTACCATTTTCTGTAATGAACATGGGTATGTTATTGTATCTGTCCATTACATAGGTAACCATTTTCTCCATTCCCAGTGGGTAAACATTTAGCCATTCCAAATCAGTCTGTACAATCAAAAAGCTTCAGCAATGATTGACAAAGAGACACAAGACAAGCCAGGGCTCTGTAATAGGAAAAATAAATATAGATGATCAAGGGTTAGCACCCAGACCTACTTCGACTTTGCACTATGCGATAGAAAACCACTTGGAGTTATCACTTAGAGTTTACTTTTACTTATAGGCTTGCCAGAAAAATAAAAAATGAAAAACTTCTGACTTCACCACTGACTGACACATTAGTTTGTATGGCTTATGTTGTAAAGTTTGTGGTATCCCTAGCATCACTCTTGTTATAAAGTTGAAGTTTCATACAGGTTCTCCAATGTGCATGCCATCTTTCTGTGAACTTTGTCGGTAATAACCTTCTGTCTTGGTCACCCCTGGTCCAGGTTCACATATGGAGGAGATGCAGTCTTGGACATAGTAACTGGTGTACTGGTTGATGCCAATAAAATCCAATCCATTCTTTAGTATTTCCCTATCATTGCTTGAAAATTCTGGCAAGATAGATCCTAGAATTTCTTTCATCTCTGCTGGATAATCTCTGAATATTATTGGGTCCAAGAACCTGCATTAAAATTGATTCAAGATTCATGATATGCCAACCACATTTGTACGTTTGTGCCTATTTGATACATAAAATGTGAAATTCAGTGTCAATTTTACTATAGAAGTCTTACAAACTGATGTCAAAATTGTAGTATTTTTAACATCACTCACATAAAAATATTGATGATTGACAAATGGATATTTACCAGTTCAAAAAGAAGGATTGGGCTCTTTCAGCTGCCAGCTTGTCCGGTGTGGAGTTGCTAATGGGTTCAAACCAGGCAGCATGTAAGACGATCCCAATGCTACCTTCTTGTTCTTTCTGGATTTTCATTGATCTAGTTAGCAAGCATACAATGTCTTTCGAGAGTGTTTTCTATTTGGACATTTAACTACTTAGTACTCTGTATAATCACTTCCTCTATATATAGTATGCTTCAATAGTTCATAACAAAATACATAGTTAAGAATATTGTTAATTCAATGGAATAGTTTTTTCTTCTTTATTAGGAAAATTAGAGTTCAAAAGCCCTTCCCCATTGTACTATTGAATTGTTAAAAAAAAAAATGTAAGTAGAAGCACTGGCACTGGCCTGAGTTTTGATTTGGTCATTGTCCCTTAGAAATTATCCTAGCTATACAATAATGTTAGTACCTGGAATTTTGTTCTATAATTTTGAACAGCAGCTGCATGTGCTAGAATAATATTATGGGCTGCTACAAAGGGCTCCCTCTCTGAATCCCCATGAGTACAATTTCCAAAGGGACCTGAGCAACGCGACGGTGGGAATTCACCTGTGCGGTACCCCATTATCACTTGGCAATTTGGCTCATTGAAGGTGGCCCAGTACTTGACCCGATCTCCGAAGAACTTAAAACAGATTTCAGCAAAATATGCAAATTCCTCCCTGAAAAATGCCGTGTAGCATGTTACAACGTTCCATATCAATAAATCTAGTGATATAAAAATTGTTTATGTTACTTGTCTCAAATGGTGCATAATAAAGCTTGTATTATTAGTGAGTTATGAGTCATGTGACGGTGATGTTCTTCTAATAACAATTTTTCAACTTAACATGTTGGTGAAAATTTGTCTCTAGCAATACTGTGTAATGTATATCATAGTCAAAGATACACTAAACATAGAATTTGAACCCATTTATAAAATTTGTGATTCTTCTATTAAATAAAAATCTACATATATCCTCTACAAAATTACATAGGCTATTGATATCTGGTTTGCTTACCGTGATTTGGGACTGAGCCAACCTCCATACTTCTCCTCAAGTTCTTGAGGAATATCAAAATGGGTCAGCGTTACAAATGGTTGGATTCCTGTAGATTGCACAATTAAGAAATAGAAACATGCATAATACAGTGTTAAAGTGATAATTTTATGTGCAGCTTCACATTGGTGTTATTCACCTGAATTTAGTTTACAAATAACTTGGTGTAATCAATCAGTCTTTAATATGCTAAAAACTAATCAAGATGGAATTAAACCTTTATGTAGGAGACCATCAATAAGCTTGTTGTAGAAGTTAATGCCATCCAAATTGACATCTCCCAATTTCCCTTCTGAGAAAATTTAGAGAATTTTTCATGTTTACTTGCAAAAGTTCCAAGCACAAATTATGTTACGTACATGCCAACAAAATAAATCTTACTAGGTAAAATTCTTGCCCATGAAATTGAGAACCGATAGCTGTTCACTCCAAGGGAAGCCATTAGATCTATGTCTTCCTGTTGTCAACAATTCACCTTAAAATTTCTATAAATGACGACATTGCATAATTTAGTTTACTTGCACCATATAAAGGCATCTCTAGCGACATACAGGATAAGATCTTCTCCCATTAATTACTTCAATCTCCTCTAATTTTTATTAGATGTAAGACATGGCATTTAAAAATCAAATAAATGTCATGCGTTGCATGTCCGACTAAAATGAGAGGGAATTTGAGGATTTAATTGGAATGGATCTTTTCCAAGTCATTAAACTTTGTCGGAAATGTATCTTAGGTAAGTTGAAATCAATTAATTAATCTAACTCACGTTGGTTTGGTACATATTTCAGGTCATGGTATTTACGAAAATCACTTCAACCTCATGTTGTAGGAATTATTTGGTAATTGGTATAGCTTTTCAAAAAAGGTTTTGTAAAATTTGGAAGAAAATATATATATATATATATATTTTTTTTTTTTTTAACTCAACCCTTCTCGCTTATTATGTAATGGGCAGCTCCTGGGTCCTGACTATAATTATTCTAATTTCTACCAAATATTATGCATGGACCATTCAATTTTTTATTTTTTATTTTTAAAGATCAATAGACCATGCATTATGAAATTATAAAAAAACTGAAGGGGAAGAAAAGGGACAAGTCACAAAGGTCATACTGGATAAAGATGATAATGATCCACAGCAACATCTCCATTGCTTCCATCAATTATGGTACCTGCAATTAAAAATTCCAGATTAACCTCTTAATCTCTTATTGAAATGGAATTAAGGACAACAAAATGTCGCATCCTATTTTGCCTAGCTTGCGGTGCATGTAATACCACCTCCACCAAGAGAGGACAAACGACTGATTTTACTAGCCTTGTTCCATCATGTCTTAAAACCTCTACCAAGAGTGGATGAAAACGACTTATTAAAGAGGGAAATTAAAATACTTTTATCCCATCCTTTTCCTACCCTAACCTATCCCACTTATCTTGAAAAGGGACGAGGTATCCATGATATGGCTCTATCCTATTCCAATTAATGTCATCCTTAAATGGAATATACAAATAAGAAAAATAAAAATAAAATGGATAATATCTTTGTAATGAGTAAGTATTGTTTGTGTGGCCTCTAGATGATTTATAGTTTATTACTTGAATGGTAAAATAAATGTTATCTTTAATCAATGAAGTTATGTTTTTTTTTTTTTTTTTGTTGAAAAAGGCAGTAATATTTTTGTATCTAAAAAATTTTGGGATTTTATCAGAATGTACGTAAGCAAATAAGTTAAAAAGTTTAAAGTTGAAAGTTAAAAACTAATCCAAATGGTTATCATGGTATATAAAAATTTGGCTTGTCAAGTAATATAATTCTTATTAAAAACTTGAATTTTTTTTTTAAAAATATTTTGACAGCATTATTTGCCCGTTTGACATATTGCAGGAGTTAGCAAAACTGTAAAAGATATTACTTCAATAATTTAAAAATATAATTAGTAAAAAAGAAAAAGGTTACAATATTTGGTTGTCAAGAGAATTAATCATAAATTAAACTACAATTAAATAGTTCATTTTTTTCTTTTACACTAAAATTATTATTATTTATGAAGCTCTTCTAATTAATACCATGTTTATGCCCATTCTTCAACTTGAATTTTTCCCCAAAATATGGAGTTTGGACCATTCATTCAACACACTATTATTTTAATCTTTTGAATCTGCATCAAGCTGATTACTGTAAAAGATATTTCTTCAATAATTTAAAAATATAAATATTTAAAAAGGAAAAGGTTGCAATATTTGGTTGCAATATGGATACAAAGGTTCATATATGTCAGAAGAATGGCTAAAGCAACCTGCCTTTGTTTAGTCCTTTGCTCCAACTTCACGCACATATATTGCAAACCTCACTGACTTCCCCGAAATTTTCTTAATCGATGATGTGGCGGTACTAACAGAAGATACCAATCAGGTTTATTCTTTGTTCTTATTCTGAAAATCCAATTGACTTTGTTGTTGGCAAGCAGATCAACTTCAATAATTTGTTGATTAACATGACAGATAAGCTGGAAAATATTTAACTTCTAAGCGTGAATCATGTTGCTAGCCATATTTGCATGGCTGGCATTATAGTAAGGATGTTAGGCAATTTTTTTTTTTTTTTTAATTAGGTGGCATAACTATTATTCAATATCTATGAGAGGCAGTGTTGTATTTTCCAATATAGTTTCAGGTGAATTTTGTTAAATCATATTTTAGGTGAATTTTGTTCCATATCTTCTATTAGCTCCAAAACTGTACTTCTGACGCATTCACTTTTTTTAAATTACCTGTTCCATACAGTAACTTTTCTAGTTGTGTTATTGATTGAATAAATGTTTTGTGCAGGCATACTATGATATTACTTCAGATAGTTATCTTGATTTCATAAAGAACTATCTGGTTGGGATTGGACCTTGGAAGGATACAATTGTTACTACAAAAGCAATTATTTGAATGAAGTTACAGATCTTGTTGCCAAAGCACATGCTCGTGGTCTACAGGTGTGAAAAGGGGAAAAATATCTCTTAAGCCCGAATGAACGGATCCATCATTTGCACGGGCCCCCAGTGGACGGACCTGGTGTGAACGGGCCGTGCATGGACGGGTGAAGAATGGTGGGCTGCTTATCCGTGGGCCTGCTGAGCCCCTAATGAGGGATATTTTGGCCCATTCTCATAAGAGCCCAAATAGAGTCCTTGCGCTAGTAGGACTCCGGGAATCTTGCATACTTGGTAAAAATCTTCCGCATAAGGAGGAGACTTATTCATCACGTTTAGGATTCTACAAGAAGAGTCCTATAAGGAAAAGACTTCCGCGCCAAGGAAGGGATGTCAACCTCAAGCAACTATAAAAGCCCCAATGCCCTCATAAGCCAAGGTACGCATAATTAACCCTCTCTAGCACTCTAGAGTTGTGAGCATATTTTCTAATTTGACCTTCGGAGGGTATTTGGCCGGCACCACACCGGTGCTCTCTGTTAGGTCCTCTTTTCTCTGTGCAGGTGTAGTTTCGAGGGTGCGAGCATTGTGCAACTCACTGTTGATATTTTCGGCATCATCAAGGTGCATATATTTTATTGGTGCAGTAAAATTTTTAGCAAATTAAAAGAAGTATCTGCAAATCAATTAAATGTTTGATACCCCTTTGCAGCTTCAGCTTTGTGATCATGCCACATTGGCTGCTGCACACACAATCTTTGAATGTATTCTATAGTGTGAAACTCAAAGAAAAAGAGGTGTCCTCCAATCAAACATGATCTACTAAATGAATTAATGCAATTTATGTAAATTTAATAGCAATCACATTCATTGTTTTATAAATGAAAATTCAACTACCAACAACCATAAAGTTACAATAACAAAAATACATTACACTTTCAGATTTTAAAGTTTTACAATTTCATTCACTCTTCAAAAACAGTAGATTAGGTAGGATGGAAAACAGTTTCGAATAGTGATAATGCTTTCTCTTTTTTAGCACTTCGCCTCCCCTTGAATAGTAAACAGTAAGTCATTGGTTCAAATCCAATAATAAGTAAAACGGGCTGAAACCCTTGTTTTTGCTAGCATGACAGCAAGTACAGATTGGCAGTAAGGAGTCAACTGAATGATCAAAAAATTGGTAAGTACTTTGTTGTACTGGGGATCACTAAGCAAAGAATACCCACTGCACCACAACCATACACATCCCACAAAATTTAGTTAAGAATTCAGAAAGTTACATGTCAGAAATTATAGTATAGTTCTAAAAAGCAATAAAAACAGAGTCCCCTATTAAAGAAAATGAACCATAAGATCAATAGGGTGCAAAAGAAAAAAAAGGAAATGTAATAATCATGTGNGGGTCGCACCAGCTATCACACTACAGGACAAAAGTCCTAGGCTGGCCAGACCGTTACATTGTGACTTGGACAAGCCGCGAGGTCAAGTCGTCAATCAACCCTATTTGGCAAAAACTGACTCTTCGTATTCCAAACACACACCACTATATATAAACCCTTATACCCACTAAATTGAGAGAGCTTCTAGAGAGAATTTTGTGAGAGAAACCCTAGAGAAAAACAAGATTGCCTCATCTCTAATCTTTACCTTAAAGTCTCTACAAATTCCTCTACTCTCTTCCTCTCCATTGTCACATCCTTAAGAGGTCATTAACCAAATCCTTATCTCACCTCACCCACATCTATGAGAAGGTTCATTTGGTGCTAAGGGAAGCAGTTTGAAAGGAACCAATATACATTGGTTGATGCTATGGTATAGTAGCGGAATCCGGGTCGCACCAGCTATCACACTACAGGACAAAAGTCCTAGGCTGGCCAGACCGTTACATTGTGACTTGGACAAGCCGCGAGGTCAAGTCGTCAATCAACCCTATTTGGCAAAAACTGACTCTTCGTATTCCAAACACACACCACTATATATAAACCCTTATACCCACTAAATTGAGAGAGCTTCTAGAGAGAATTTTGTGAGAGAAACCCTAGAGAAAAACAAGATTGCCTCATCTCTAATCTTTACCTTAAAGTCTCTACAAATTCCTCTACTCTCTTCCTCTCCATTGTCACATCCTTAAGAGGTCATTAACCAAATCCTTATCTCACCTCACCCACATCTATGAGAAGGTTCATTTGGTGCTAAGGGAAGCAGTTTGAAAGGAACCAATATACATTGGTTGATGCTATGGTATAGTAGCGGAATCCGGGTCGCACCAGCTATCACACTACAGGACAAAAGTCCTAGGCTGGCCAGACCGTTACATTGTGACTTGGACAAGCCGCGAGGTCAAGTCGTCAATCAACCCTATTTGGCAAAAACTGACTCTTCGTATTCCAAACACACACCACTATATATAAACCCTTATACCCACTAAATTGAGAGAGCTTCCAGAGAGAATTTTGTGAGAGAAACCCTAGAGAAAAACAAGATTGCCTTATCTCTAATCTTTACCTTAAAGTCTCTACAAATTCCTCTACTCTCTTCCTCTCCATTGTCACATCCTTAAGAGGTCATTAACCAAATCCTTATCTCACCTCACCCACGTCTATGAGAAGGTTCATTTGGTGCTAAGGGAAGCAGTTTGAAAGGAACCAATATACATTGGTTGATGCTATAGTATAGTAGCGGAATCCGGGAAGCTAAAGAAGAAATAGGTTCGGCGTAACCTCGTTGGAGCAAGAATTGGAGGGCTTAGGTACTTAGGTAGATTAGGCTTGGAGGGTCTTCTGCTGTTCATGTATCCCAACTACATTCTTTAATAGATTATTTACCGCTTGGAGGGCGGCAGAGAGGTTTTACGCCGAGGACTTCGGTTTTCTCTTTGATAACACATCGTGTGTTTTCCGTGTGTTTGCATCTTCCTTCTCTTTATCTTTGCCTTATATTTACTGCTGTGGATGTGTTTATATTTGGCTTAGATTGTCTATCAATTATGTTATAAGCTTGTTATTATGTTCCGCACATTAACTATTTGATATAAAGCTTGAATTGGTAATTTTATAATTTGGGGTCTAAACGTTCAAGAGTGTTTTATACACATTTTGAACTTTCAATTAGCAACTGATGCGATCATGAAACAGACCTTTCAGGCATGCCATCCCAAAATACAATAGCCCTACCACACTTTCCGAGATGTTACTAGTAAGCACTACTATGTAAGATAAGAAACTTTAAATTCTAAAAAAGTACCCTCTTTTACTACTAGGTAATATAGGTATCAAAAAGATAGTACTAGATTTTTGCAAAGAATGAGAAGAAACTTATCAAACTTTTAGATATTATATAAACTAGTGGTATCTCTCTCTAATAGGTGGAAGAGAATTTATTTAATTTTTTTGGGTAATTCGATACTTGAAGGTGGAAAATTTGAATTTAAGATGTTTTCTTTAAAGACACAAGGAGATGCCAATCAATTGAGTTACAAGAACCTAGGCTGTAAAAATTATTAATAACTCTAAAACATTTGAAATTATTGATCAGTGTGAGTTTTCAAGATTATATTCTTCCAATAAAAATTCTTCATGAAAAAAACTCATGATCAAATTTTGACTTTTCAATAAATAAAGAAATAAATCACAAATATTATTTTGTTATTGAATTATCACAATAACCCCTCACTAATTTTAGTAAACCTAAGATAAATTTTGTTAGCCATATTTGAACATGCCTCAAGCCAATTACGGCCTTCAACTCCTTATAGCTGGTGCTCATTTTCTTAAAATCAAGCTTAGAGATACAAAACCCTAATTTAAGAAAAAACATCATGTCAATTACATACCAAAAATTTAATTAATTATAACCATTTGGTCACCTTAACAAATTAAACATTCAAACCTACAACTAGGTAGCTTAATTGGTAAGAGTCTTGTAGTTTAATTGGTACTTTTCCATACACAAAGTACTTAAGGGTTTAGGGGGGAAATTATTCGAGTTGCCATTGTAACTATTTCAAAAAAAAATAAGTACCTTAATGTCATATAGGAACCTTTGAGTTGGGGCATCATCGAAAACCCCAAATTTGACCTATGTCATAATAATTGATTTATTTCACTAAAAAACCTTCGAGTTGGTGTATCACCTTCGTATAAATCTTTCTTGCCCATCAAGCAAGTTAACAACTAGATCTTAATAAACCATCTCACACATTTGGCTTGATGGTTACTCGAAAAGTATAAGTTCTTGGTGGGTTCAAGTCTCCAAGTGGAAGTTTCACACACAAACACTTAAATTAGGCTATAATAGGATTTCTATCTCAGAAGATCAAGAAAAAAAAATAGAAAACTTATTCATTACTTAAAAAAGAAAGTAAGGGAAACTCAAAGTAGAGAGACAAAAGAAGAAGACAATTTTTGGGTTATCAACCATGGTTGCTTAAAACTTGAAAGTGAAAAATGAACAAAATTTGAACATGTAATTTAGTTTTGTTTGGGCTTCCATCTAGAAAATTCAAATTAATGTGAGTATCTAAAGTCTAATCTATAATAAATATAAAATCAAAACTTTTGTTTGATATATTTTGTCATACAATCATTTGAGACCTCACCATTTTTCACTTTATTATTCGAGTTAAAATTTCATTTGGAATCCTTATAGAATTTGAAATTATATATATATATATATATATTTCTTAAAAAATTAACTGTACATTATATTTATTAGGGTTAAAAGAAAAATATTTGCAAGCAAATGAAAATGCTAAACTGAAGATATTTTTCAATTGAAATTGCTCACAAAGATGCAAATTTTAGGTACATATCCTAGCAATACATTGTAATAGGTATATATACATTTGCGCATATCAAAATATAAACATAAACATAAACATAACACATGCACATACTCACATATTTTCAATATTGTATTTTGTCCTTCCTCCCTTTGCATTCAAGCTCATACTAAATATAAATTCAAGCTCATACTGAAGATGACTAAATTCCCTTTAACATGGTTGTTCATAAGCCTGGATCTAACTTAAAACAAGTAACTTCAACACTTAAATTCTAGTTAATCTCAAGTACGTACTTAATAAAAATCCAAAAAAATTAAACACACAAAAACTAAACAAACAAACTTGAAAACCCTCATAAAAAGTTATTAAAACACATTAGCAATCTACCCTAAATTGTTTAAATTGTCTTGCTGATGGGTATTCCTACACAACTGCAACCTGACCTAAAACAACATAATAAATATAATATAAAAATAAAAATAAAAATTTATATTTTTCCTTAATGTTAACTCTTGGACTTATGTTCTCTGTAAAAATGATAATTTGATTACCTCATACCCTACATTTTTTCATTTAATCAATATACACATTTATTTGAGGCATTAAGTAGATTTTTACTCATTATCTTTTCAAAACATGGGGAAGATTCTTAGTTTCTTACACCGTTTTGGAATGTCTTCTTATTATTTTTTTAAAAGGTGTTTATATTTATTATCATTTTTTTAAAGTGCAAATTTTGGTCCTTAATGATTGTAAATTCATTTTCGTATAAAGGAATCGTATATCTGGAAAAATATAATTACTGTATTAAATGACGTATTGCTCAACTTCTTCTCCATCCTTATATTTGAGAGTAGTGCATTGATATTGGCAAAAACAAGCTCTGATAGGTCTAAGGAACACATATAGGAATTAGTCCACTTAGGCCTGTTTAGTGAATGAGGTAAGAATCAGCCCGCTTAGGCCTATTCAATGAACTCAAAATCTTCTTTCTATTCTTACATCTAGGTATAAGGTAGATTTAAAAGAAGCATTTAAGTTGTTGGATAAGCATTGGCTTTTTACATCATAGATTTTGTGGTCAACTCAAAGCTAACTTTTCGTAATGCTAGATTAGTGTCAATTCAACTAATCCACATCTATAAACAAAGTTCACATTTGTTTTTTGTGAGTGAGCAAAGATACCATTACATTTATGTTTATAACCATTTATATATAAGGGTACAAAATAATATAATTGTGAAAGATATAAAAATAAATTTCAATAAAAGCATAAACATAAACATAAATATTATAAAATAATAAATAGAAAAACTAATAGTTAAGTATTAGAAGTGAATAGACAATCGAATTTATATGTTTTAATTGAAATTGATAATTTAATAGATAATTACATTTATCATTTTTAAGATTATGGTTAATGAAGAGGAAAAATTATACCTACAGATAGCTACCTGGACGGAGGTGGCATTGACAGACGTGGCATGCACTGACCGAACATCCACGTGGCATCCAACCCATTATTATGTGGTCTCCAAAGAACCTGAAATGGAAAATACTTTGCAACACACAATTTGCCCTGGTTTGTAGAGTCCCAACATGGGTAGAATTCTAGAATATACACGTATTAATAAGTATCTTCCCCATAAGGAAAAGACTTGTTTCGCAAGCAAGGGAGTCTGGCTCTACGCTACTATAAAAACCCAAAGACCCTCAAGAAAAAGGTACGCACAATTTCTCTAAAGCTCATACTCTCTAGCATTGTTGGAGCTCTCTTCTGACTCAACCTTCGGAGGGTCTTTGGCCGATACCATACCAGTACTCTTTGTAAGGTTGTCTTCTTTTTCCTTGTTGGGCAGGTCTGGTATCGAGCGAGTTGGAACCGTGTGGCTCACTGGTAATTTTTTCAGCATCATCAGTTGGTGCCGTCTGTGGGAACTACGAGTAATCAGTCATTACTTTATCCCTGAGACAGAAGGTCGTATGGTCCAAACTCGATCGATGGCATTAGCCAACCAAGAAACTGGAAATCCCCCCACTATTGTAGAAGGGCAACTGCAGACACTCTCGGCTGCGATCAAGTGACTTACTCAACAAAATAAAACCCTTATGCTACAAAACCAAGCATTGAAAGTGCAAATTAAGCAGCCGCAAGAACATCAAGTCTTATCGCATGATCAACGTAAAAGTGGTCATAATCACCATCCACCCCTTCAAAATATTACAGAAGGGAAGAGCAAATAGAAGAGAAGTAAGACTGACGACTACAATACTGTAGGATGACGAACGATTGGCCAAAGAGAAGGCAAGAGGCCTAGACACTCCAACAGTCAACCCGTTCGCTCGACCCCATTAAATGCTCCTATCAACCATATACTTACACTAATCAAAGACGACCCCATGTTGGAATGGCCGAGGAGGATGAATGGGGATCCAAGTAAGCAATCAAAGCCCCAAATATTGACATTACCACCATGAACATGGACATGACACGAAGGAGTGTTATGATCTGAAACAACAAATAGAGATCCTTGTAGGCCAAGGGAAGTTACAGCGAACTGGAGCAACCCAGCAAGACGGAAGATCAATTCTCCATGAAAAAGGCACCCTTTGGACGACAACCACCCTACAAGAGAGACTTGATGGACAGAAGCTACCTCACCCTTAGAATACTGAATGCCTGAAGAATATTTTCTCTACTTGCGATTAAAAAAAAAAAAGCGAAACAACCAATACCGCCTACCCTTCTACAATATCTCCGAGGTAGTACCAATCATCCAAGTCGCGAAGGTGACGAACAATCTGAGAAATGATGAACTCAAGTAGCGAAAGCAAACATGGAAGGGGGGCAATAGACGAGGAATATTTGTACAACACATCGACTCAAAACATCACCTCTCAAGGTAAGTGTACGGTCGCTATACTAAGTTACCTACAGGTAGACGCATGGCCAAAGTCACCTACGGGTGGATGACCACTACACTAAGTTACCTACGGGTAGACGCACGGCCAAAGTCGCCTACATGTGGACGGTCACTATACTAAGTTACCTACAAGTAGACGCGTGGCCAAAGTTGCCTATGGATGGACGATCACTACGCTAAGTCACCTACATGTAGACGCATGACCAAAGTCGACTATGGGTGGAGGTCGCCACACTTAGTCACCCCCAACAAGTCCACGACTCTAAGTGGACGACCAACAAAGTGATGAGGTAATACTTAGTCACCTCAACAAGTCCACAACCCCAAGTGGATGACCAACAAGATGACGAGGTAATATTTAGTCACCTCAACAAGTCCACGACCTCAAGTGGACGACCAACATGGTGACGAGGTAACACTTAGTCACCTCAACAAGTCTACAACCAAAAAATGACAACCCAAAAAAATGGACGGATGCATGTCTATGAAAAAAGTGGACGAACATCCACACAAAAAAAAAAAAATGGACGGATGCATGTCCATGAAAAAAGTGGACGAACATCCACACAAAAAAAAAAAAAAAATGGACGGATGCATGTCCATGAAAAAAGTGGACGAACATCCACACAAAAAAAAAAAAAAATGGACGGATGCATGTCCATGAAAAAAGTGGACGGACATCCACAAAAAAAAAAAAAAAAAAAAAAAAAAAAAAAAAAAAAGAGGACAGATGCATAAAAGTGGACAGATGCATGTACATAAAAATAAAAAATAAAAAATAAATAAAATAAATAAAAAAAAAAAAGAGGAAGAAAGAAGAGGACGGATGCATAAAGTGGACGGACATCCACACAAAAAAATGTACAGATGCATGTCTATGCATGTCCATGAAAAAAGTGGACGGACATCCACACAAACAAAAAAACAAAAAAACAAACAAAAAAAACAAACAAAAAACAAAACAAAACAAAAACAAAAAAACCAATAAAAATTCGAAGTCCTATTACCTACGGGTGGAAGGACGAACCAAATCACCCACGAGTGCCTTGGTGAAAATTCTAAGTCTTCCTACCTACGAGAAGACAGACAAACCATGTCAACCAAAAGTACCTTGGTCAAAATTTAAGTCCCCTGCGCCATAAATAATTTCAGGCCAACCTGTCAAAGACTGACAAGTCTCTCAGATCCAAATCGAATCGTCACCCCATGGGTCCTTTCACTCCAAGATCATGGACCCATAGGGTGAAGGGGGCAACTGAAGAGGAAAAATTATACCTACAGATAGCTACTTGGACGAAGGTGGCACAAACAAACGTGGCATGCACTGACCGAATGTCCACATGGCATCCAGCCCATTATTATGTGGTCTCCAAGGAACTTGAAATGGAAAATACTTGCGATACACGATTTGCCCTGATTTGTAGAGTCCCAACATGGCTAGAATTCTAGAATATACACGTATTAATAAGTATCTTCCCCATAAGAAAAAGACTTGTTCCGCAAGCAAGGGAGTCTAGCCCTATGCTACTATAAAAACCCAAAGACCCTCAAGAAAAGGGTACGCACAATTTCTCTAAAGCTCAAACTCTCTAGCATTGTTGGAGCTCTCTTCTGACTCAACCTTCGGAGGGTCTTTGGCTAGTACCATACCAGTACTCTCTGTAAGGTCTTCTTCTTTTTCTGTGTTGGGCAGGTCTGGTATCGAGCGAGTTAGAACTGTGTGGCTAATTGGTGATTTTTTTCAACATCATCAGTTAACCATGGACCATCCAAAGAAATATTTTTCTTTGCTACTAATTCACAACAAAAATTTGTCAATCACTATACCATCTTGTTTGTGATTGTTTCTAAATTAAAATTTTCAATTACAAATGAAAACACATGATGCAAAATAATAAAATATTTTTAGCAATACAATGTAATAGTTATATATACATGTGTGAATGTACACATGCATATACATAGGTTTGCAAGCTAGCATGTCATAATACCTAAAGATTCACTTTTGTAAAACCACTTGACTTGACCATAATATCACTTAATTGGTAATTTAAAATTTTAATTATTTTCCTTAATTTCATTATTAAGCACTCAATTTTACAGAACACAAAATTTCAAATTTGAGCAAAAACTCTACGCGTTCAATTCTAATCATCTTAATAAATTATTAGATGTATACTCTCATCAAATTGCATTTAAACCATCAATTAGAGTTCATAATTATATTTTTTGTGATCAATTTATATAATTTATAACAGGAAACCCCCCCCCCCCCTTCCCAATTTAAGCCTAAAAGCCTAAAGGTTGAAATCTCTCAAATTCCTACTAAAGAGTTTTTTCTTTTTCTTTTTCTTTTTCTTTTTCCTTTTAAAAGTTAGAAACCTACTAAAGATGTTAGAATTAAGTTAAATTGGCATAAAATGTTAAAATAATGGGCTGAATTAAATAATGAGAAGGGTTCAATCCAATCAAGAAGCAAGTAGCAAAAATCCCAATCTTTCTGGTGAGATGGTCGGAATCCAATTACATCACACTAACCAAAGGTAGGAAAACAAGGTTTCTGGTAGAGGAGGCTAGAAGGTAGAGACCCCTAGGTTTAGATTTATTATGAGTAACTTTTGGTGTTGTTATGATAATCGAGTTTTTGCCCTTTTTAGGCATTATGTGATGAAGGAAGGGCTTGGGTTTCTAGAGTTTTAGAAGATAGAAGGTACTTTAGGAAGTTAGTATATATATAAGATTAGATTCAATTTACATTTGGTGTAACTCTAAGTAATATTACATCACCTAATTTTTTTTTAATTAAATGTGAATTTTGACAAATTCACTATTAGATTACATTATCTTCTTATATTTTTTATACTTGCAAAATTTCAAGATTATTATAGATCAATAGCTATGTCATCAATCAATTATTAATATTTAAGTTTTTTATAATTTAAAATAATGTATAAAAGATGAGTTTATAGATCGAATGGTAAGTAACATCCAATTAACCTGAAAATTGGTATGCTTGTTAAAAACATATAGAAAAAATAATCCAGTGGAATAATTTTCAAAATATAAATTTAATAACAAGTTATTGAGTAGTATAACATTATTTAGATTTACACCATATATAACTTGAACTCAACCCCAGTTGCAGCGCCACGTTAAGAGCAGGGGGTTCAAATGAACCCCTTGACCTAAAGAAAATGAAAAAATTAAATATAATATTTAAAAAAAAAATTCTTTTGAACCCCCTAAAATAAAGATTTGACCACCCTAACACTAAAAACTGATAAAAAAGATGGGAAGGTCCAACAAAAAATTAAAAGATGCACGGCTATGCCAAAATAGGAGAAAAACAAGAAGAGGTAGTAGAAGATAACAGAAATTCACAAGTGGGCAGAGGAAGCTTAAGTTTGAAATTTTATTCTTCATCCTCTACACGTAAAACTTTGAGAAGGGAAACTGAAAAGTGAGATACCTTATGAGATTTGGAAATAAAAAATAGTAGTAATAAATGTGAAATTCCGTGATTAGGTGGTGGGAGTGGGGTTTAAGGATTTTTTTTCCCCCCTAATAAGGAGTGGAGTTTAAGGTTTAAAAGAAGCTTGCTTGAAGTTCATAACTTACAAATATCCCTACATGTTTTTTTATTTACAGAAAATACCAAATTTGATATTTTTTTTTTAATAACCAATTTAATCATTTTATATTATTATGAATTTATTTTAAAATTACGTTAAGTTCATTAATTTAATTTGCAAATAATAGCTTAATAATAAAGATATAAGCAGTAATATTTATATTTTGAGAAAGATAAACAAATCTTTTTTCTTTTCTTTTCTTTTTTTTGATACAAGGCAAAAGACAATAGGGTATAATACAATAAGGAGTGAAGACATATTATTTTTGATTGAATTGTTGAGTTTAGTCCTTAATAGTCTAATGCTATAGACCCCCCCCCAAAAAACTTCTTTTTAATAGTTAATAATTCTATATTAAAAATTTTCAATAATTTAAAAAAAAAAAAAATACAAAGACCAATAAGTTGTTAAAATTACTTTAGGTAAAATCTTCACTAATTTTCATAACTTTTTGGAATTAACGTTTGGTCTGTATGATGTCATTAATAAATCTTTGTTGTAGAAAGGATATGATGGTGAAACACTTCAGATCCCTAGGATTTCTTGTAGCTGTGTTCAGCCTTGTACCTATAGAAGGCTGATGTAGCTGTGTTAAAGAGATGACCTCGCTGTTAAAGAAGATTTTGAGGTACTAATGCACCCTAATTTGCCGCTGCTATCATTGAAGAGGATGTAATTGTTATGGTTCATAGCAACTGACGATGCTTGAAGTGTGCATGAAATTAAAGGCTATAGGGGAGAGATGGCCTTGCTGTTAAAGATGATTTTAAGTTACTAATGCAACCTAAAATGCCGCTGCTATCATTGAAGAGGATGTAATTATTCGGTTCATACCAACTGACCATGAATCATGTATATATCATGTATATGTGTGTAAATGAAATACTAATATCATCGTATATACTCTTGCAATTCTGCACAATTAATCTCTTTGTTTATGTGTTTCAGTGTTTTCGAATATAAAGGATGTCAACAATATTGATCTTATGGGAAAGTTACATAAAGTATTGAGATTTTTTTTTTCTTTTTTATATTACAATCTACTAAAAATGATTTGTGGGGAAAAGGGGGTCAGGCCAAGTTGATGGGCCGAATGCCCACAGAGGACTATTTCACATCCGAAAAGAGGGATGCGGAGAAGACAAGGCCCAGAGTGGAGTGGAAANACAAAGACCAATAAGTTGTTAAAATTGGACCCCCCCCAAAATAATTTTTTGGAGCCGCCATTGCTCAACCCTATCTATATTCTTATATTATCTATATATTACTAAAAGTTGAAGCGTGGCGTTTAATGCTGCTGCTCTCACGTTGCGCCACATCAGCTGCCACATCATTTTTTTTTTTTTGGTAATATAATTTTTCCTACAATTTTAAAGTGGTTTTTACAATTTTTAGTCCTATAAATCCAGCCCTATAAATGCAGTCCACTACTTATTTATTTACTTCCACTATCACCCTATAATAAATCCAGCCCACTACTTATTTATTTACTTCTACCACATTATTATCCTATTTTTTTTCCTTTTTTTTCTATTTTTCTTTTACATTTACTTCTTTTTTTTTAATATTTTCACTTACTCCAAACTTTCTCCCTCCCTTACCTTTTCAACTCCCCTTACCTTTTCATCTCCCCACTATCATCTACTTTAATATCACTCTTCATCTTTCCTTTCATCTTCTCTCATTTTTGTCTCTTCTTATTCACACCATTTCACTATAAATTTGTCATTCTCTTCCATTCTCTGCATAGTTTTTTCTCATAAAAAAAGGTTATTTCTCTCTCCCCTCTCTCTCTCTGTTGATTTTTTTTATAGTTTACTTGCATATATACTTTAGGTTTATAATTCTTCACTAATTTTCATAACTTTTTGGAATTAACGTTTGGTCTGTATGATGTCATTAATAAATCTTTGTTGTAGAAAGGATTATGCCTCTTGGTGAAGGATCATCGCTGTCCGAGGAGGATATCTCCAGTCCGAGGAGGACATCTCCTGTCCGAGGAAGATGTTTTGCTCTGATATGATATCGGAGACTAATTGAGTAGGGGAAAAGCCTGATCGATTGTCCGAGGACTCCACCTGATCAAGATAAGCTCAAAGCATATTCAGGAATGATAAGGATGGGGAAATATCTGAGGGAAAGGCTGCTGCCACCGTATTCAATGCATTGCAACAGCTTTTCTGGCCGCATTTATGTGGAGAAGACCTCTGAACAGTGCATCCTAACCTACTGCCACTCACACAGAGATGAAAAGAAGCTGTCTGACGTGACAGGTACTTGAGCAAGTTCATGGATGGGGAGCACGTGGACGATGGAGATGAGGGTGAGACTGACTATATAATAGAGGGGAGCACCTGTCATTGGGACCGGGGGAAGAACAAGGAGAAAAAGGAGAGAGAAGAAAAACAATAGAGGGTTCCAAACTATCAATGTATACAAATTGATCAATACACAGTTGAAAGAGTTATGATCCATTGTTATTAATCCCTTGCTAGTTCTAGTTCTTTGACCCATACTCTACAAATTAATTGTCTTTGGGTTTGCGTAACGAAGTTAGACCCTACATGATTTTTAAATATTTAAAACCTTTCTATTTTTATATTACTAACGTTCTATTTTTTATATTACTAATGTGTTTAACAAAAAAATATAAATAGATTATTGACTTTATACATTCATCTTCAGTGGTTTAACATTATATATAATTTTACCTTTACATATTTGTCTACTTTAATTTAGATGTTTATAACTAAATAATATTATCAATGAAGAGTAAAAAAACCAAAAATAATGTCTATACATATCTATACTATATATAATAATGGAGTTTTGTAATAAATTTTATAAAGTTCTTTATGCACTACTTCTTTAGCATCTTTTCTTTTCTTTTCTTTTCTTTTTTTTTTTTCTTTTTTGTTTTTATTTGGAATTCTTACTTTGTTCAACTTTTCATCTTCTTTAATTATTGTTTTTTTAGTTCAATATTTCATCTCCTCCAATAATTTTATTTTTTTTATTTTTCATTTGATTTTCTTTAGATTTTAAAAAAATTTCCATTATATCTTCTTAAATTCAATAGTTTCACTTCATTCAACCTTTCATCTACTTCCACCCTTTCTCTTCTATCTTAATTTTCATATAAATTTCTTCTTAATTACTTCATTTACACCTCTCTCCCCTATTTTTTCCAAGTTATCCACGACAAAAAGGTCAATAATCTCTCTCTTTCTCCAATTTTGTTTCTCTTTTGGTTGATTTTTTTTTTTTTAATTGTTTCAACCACTTTTTTTTTTCCTACTAATGGTTCTTTTTGTTATTGTTGTATTATTCTTATTATTTATTTATTTTCATCTCATTACTAGAAAAAAAAATGTAATTCAATTTTGGGATTTCATGATTAATGAGTTTGAGTTTTCATGGTCTCAAAACTATTTAAATATGTTTTTTCTTTTTCAAAATTGATTTGAATTGAGCATTTGATCATGTTTGTTATAAATTGCTTTATGGTTGCCCTTCTCTAGATTGCAAGAATGTTACTTTCAATATGTTTGCCATAAAGTTTTTTTGTTTGATAATTAACTTCAATGTGATGTTTTCCGTTTTTGTATTTATTTTATAGTAAGTGTGTTATTCATTTTTATCAAAGATAAATCGTTATTGTTCTCCTTTTCCTATCATTTTATATGTTGACCTAAATTTCATTTTTATCTTTGTTTTGTTTGTCAATTTCTTGGCAGATATCAACAATTAAGTCTTGCAATCACTGGAAGTTTTTTATTCTATTGAAGTTCATACCAATCAATTGGTAATTATTTTTTTTCTTAGAACCTTTTGAAGGAAAGGGGAATAAATTTGTTGTTTTTCTTGGGTGGTGCTTGATAATTTGCTTTTTATTGTTCAACACACATTAGCTATATAAGATTTCTCTTTCTTTATATTAATAATTTGTTGTTTATTATTTAATTGGACTGTTTGGTGTCCCATAAATTGTGGGCCAATGGAAGAGAAAACAAAGTACAATTTGAAGCTTAAATCTTTTTTGTTGTATAAAACTTGGGATGTAACAATTTAAATCTTTTTATCTCAACTTTTTTAAATGAAACTCTAATTCTTCAAAGCACACCAGCTTAAGTAGATTGTTGTGATGTGGCTGGAATTTTTGTGTTTTGGACCTTAGTTGGCCTATTTGGTTGACGAACAACTTTGGGGATTGTTTAGATTTTGAGAAATAGTTTGGGATTTTAGGAGTGAGGAAATTCAAAAAACTGAATTCTTTTAAAATTCCATTAGTATCTAGCTTTAAGCTAATTGTTATGCGAATGGAGAAACTAATTGGTTTTTAATTCTTGAACATCTATCTATAATATTGTGTACATGAACAACAATTGGGTTTTTAGTTTTAGATTTTGGATTATGCTACTTTCTTTCAACTACTTGATTTTCTTTTTGGAATTGTCTCCTA